>NW_024734256.1:0-50297 GCF_018991925.1 Homarus americanus | reverse complement strand
GACACTGAATGGGTGCCCGGCCCTCACACAGGTCATGGCACTGAGGGTGCACAGCCCTCACACGGGTCATGGGCCTAAGGGGTGCCTAGCCCACACCACAGGTCATAATAGGCAGAAGTGGTTCCCAACCCTCACACCCCAGATGCATGGTGCTGGAGGGGTGCCAGCCCTCACACACCCCAGGTCATGTCCTGATGGGGTGCCCGGCCCTCCTAACCCAGGTCTCATAGCACTGAAGGGGTGCCGGCAAATCACACCCCAGTTCCACGACACCCACTGAAGGGGTGCCCAGTCTTCACACCCCGGGTCATAGTCCCTGAAAGGGGTGCTCGGCCCCCTCACCCCGGGTCAAGTCACTAAAGGGGTGCCCGGCCCTCCACCCTGTTCGCCTTGCTTTGAAGGGTGCCGGCAATCTACCCAGTTCAGGACACTGAAGGGGTGCCCAGTCCCTCTACTCCGGGTCATGGTCCTGAAAAGTGCCAGCTTCCCTCCCCTCCAGGTCATGTCACTATAGCGGTGCCCGGCCCTCTTGTTCATGGCACTGAAGGGTGCCCGGCCATCACACCCAGGTCATGTCACTGAAGGGGTGCCCGGCCCCACACCCCTGGTCATACAGCTAACAGTGCCAGCCTCACCCCGGGTCATATCATTGAAGGGGTGCTGACCCTCACACACCCCGTGTCATGTGAAGGGTGCCCGGCCTCACATCGTATCATGGCACTAAAGGGGTACCCAGCCCTCACATCCAGCTCATAGCACAGAAGGGTTGCCAGCCCTGACGTCCCAGGGTCATGTCACTGAAGAGGTGCACAGCCTCACACCCCCGGGTCACGGATCTAAAGGGATGCCCGGACCTCACACCCCCTGGGTCATGGGGTTGACGCGGTTCTGGTCCTCACACCCCCGATTCATGGCACTAAAGGGTGCCGGCCCTCCCTAGCAGTTCATGACACTGAAGTTGCCCGGCCCTCACACACCCCGGGTCATGGCACTGAAGGGGTGCGCAGCCCTCACACCGCCGGTCATGGATCTAAAGGGATGCCAGCCCTCCCCTCTGGTCATGGGGTTGAAAGCGGTTCCCCGACCACCACCCCGGGTCGCATGGTGCTGGAGGTGCCCGGCCACCTCACACCCCGGGTCATGGCACTGAAGGGTGCCCGGCCAGCACACCGATTCATGGCACTGAAGGGGCCGGCCCTCACACGGTCATGGCACTGAAGGGGTGCCTGGTCTTCTGGGTCATGGTCCTGAAGGGGTGCCCAGCCCCTCACCCCGGATTCAAATCACTAAAGGGGTGCCAGCCCTCCACCCCTGTTCATAGCACTGAAGGGGGTGCCCGGCCATCTCCGCAGTTCTGACTTACTGAAGGGGTGCCGGTCTTTACTACCGGTCATGGTCCTGGAAAGGGGTGCCAGCCACCTGCACCCCAGGTCAAGTCACCCAAGGGGTGCCCGGCCTCACCCTGTTCATGGCACTGAAGGGTGCCAGCCGTCACACCCTTGTTCCACGACACTGAAGGGGTGCCCAGTCCTCCTGCTCAGGTCATAGTCTGAAGGGGTGCCGGCCCTCACACCCCGGGTCATGTCACTAAAGCGGTGCCCGGCCCTCACACTTACCCCTGTTCATGGCACTGAAGGGTGCCCAGCCGTCACACCCCGGGTCATGTCTTTGAAGGGGTGCCCTTCCCTCCACACCCCTGGTCATACAGCTAAGCAGTTGGTGCCGGCCTCACCCCGGGTCACTATCATTGAAGGGTGCCCGGCCCTCCTAACCCCCAGTTCATGACACTGAAGGGGTTCTGACCCTCACACCCGGGTCGCCCAGCACTGAAGGGTGCGCGGCCTCCCACCGCCAGTCATGGATCTAAAAGTGCCCGGCCCTCACCCCTCTGGTCATAGGGTTGAGAAGCGGTTCCCCGACCCTCACACACCCCGGGTCTCATGAATTCTCTGGAAGGGTGCCCAGCCTGCACAGGTCATGTCACTGAAAGGGTGCCGGCCCTCACACCCGGTTCACTTGGCACTGAAGGGGTGCCAGCCCTCCTACTCCGGGTCATGGTGCTGGGTGTGCCCAGCCCTCCACACCCCCCCGGTTCATGTCACTAAAGGGGTGCCAGCCTCACACAGGTCCTTGGCACTGCAGGGGTTGCCTGGCCCTCACACCCAGGTCATGGCACTGCAGGGTGCCACAGCCCTCACCCCAGGTCATGGTGCTTGAAGGATGCCCAGCTTTCACACCCATTCCATGGCACTGAAAGGGTCCCAGCCCTCAAGCCCCGAATAAAACAGTGTCTAAGGGGTTCCCGTCCCTCACCCCAGGTCATGTCACTAAAGAGATTGCCCTGCCCTCACACACCCCGGGACATGGGGTTGCAGCGGTTCCAGCCCTCACACACCCCGGGTTTATGGTGCTGATGGGGTGCCAGCCCCTCACACCCCGATTCTTGGCACTGAAATCGAGCCCGGCCCCGCCCACCCCCTGGATCATGGTGCTGAAGGGGTGCCCAGACCTCCCTTTGAGTCATGGCACTGAAGGTGTGCCCAGACCTCACACCCCGGTCTCGCTTAGTGCTGGAGGTGTGCTGAACCTCCACCCCGGGACTATGTCACTAAAGGGTGTCCGGCCTCAAACCCCGGGTCATGTCACTGAGGGTGCCCGGCCCTCCCCCACCAGGTCATGGCACTGAAGGGGTTCTCGGCCCTCACACCCCAGGTCATGGTTCTGGAGGGTGCCCGGCCTCACACCCAGGTCATGTCACTGAAAGTGCCCGACCCTCATCCAGGTCATGTCAATGAAGGGTGCCCAGCTCTCCACCCAGTGATTTCACTGAAGGGGTGCCTGGCCATACACCCCGGGTCATGGTACTGAAGGGGTGCCTTACGCCCTCACACGGGTCATGGTGCTAATGGGGTGCCTGGCCCCTTACACCCCGGGTCATGTGGTGCCTGGCCCTCACACTCCAGTTCCATAACACTGTAGGGTGCCCTGCCCCCAAACCCCAGCTCATGTCAATTATGGGGTGCCAGCAGCCACACCCCGGGTCATGGTGCTGGAGGGAGTGCCCGGCCACAATGCAGGTCCAGTGAAGGGGTGCCAGCCTGACACCCCCTGGGTCAGAAGTGAAGGGGTGCCCAGACCACACCCTTTCAATGCACTGTATGGGTGCCCGGCACACAAACCCCGTTTCATAACTTTGGGTGCCCATCCCTCCCCTGGCCAGTTAATGACACTGAAAAGGTGCCCCGCCCTCCCACACCCCAAGGTCATGTCACTGAAGGGGTGCCCTCACACCCAGGTCGCCACAGCACTGAAGGAGCCCGGCCGTCACACCCCGGTTTCATGTCACTGAAGAGGTGCCAGCCCTCACACTCCGGGTCATGGTGCTGGAAGGGTGCCCGGCCTTCACAGGGTCTCCATGTCACTGAAGGGGAGTGCCAACCCTCACCCCTGGTCATAGAGAGGCTAAGCAGTGCCCGGCCTCACCTCCCAGGTCATATCGTCCCAAGTGGTGCCCGGCCTCACACGGGTCATATCACTGGAAAAATGCCCGGCCCTCCACCCCGGGTCATAGCTCTGGGCGTGCCAGCCCTCTCCAGGTCCTTGGCACTGAGGTGCCGGCCACCACACCCCGTGTCATGTGAAGGGGTGCCCGCTTGCCTCCACACTCTGGTTCATAGCTCTTGTAGGGGTGCCCGGCCCTCCACACCCGTTCATAGCACTAAAGGGGGTGCCAGCCCTCACATCCCGGCTCATGGCACTGAAGGGTTGCTGGCCTGACGTCCCGGGTCATGTCACTGAAAAGGTGCACAGCCTCACACCCGGGTCATGGATCTGAAGGATGCCCGGACCACACCTGGGTCATGGGGTTGGCGGTTCCTGGTCCTCACAGTTCCACAGCACTGCTTCAAGAGTGCCAGGCGCTCACACCCCGATTCATAGCATGAAAGGGTGCCCAGCCCTCCTAACCCCAGTTCATGACACTGAAGGGTGCCCAGCCCTCACACCCAGGGTCATGGCACTGAAGGGGTGCGCAGCCCTCACACCATGGTCATGGACTAAAGGGGGCCCAGCCCTCACCCTCTGAATCGTAGTGCTGGAGGGTTCCCGACCCTCACACCCCAGGTCATGGAATTGCTGGAAGGGGTGCCTCCCGCCCTCACCCCACCCAGTTCATAACTGAAAGGGTGCCAGCCTCCTCCCGGGTCATGATGCTGGAGTGCGGCTCCACCGGGTCATGTCACCAGAAGGAGTTCACAGCCCTCACCCCGGGTCATGGACCAAAGGGTTGCCGACCCTGGCCGCCCTGGGTCATGTCACTGAAGGGTGCCCGGCCCGCACACCCCTATTCATGGCACTAAAAAAGTGCCCGGCCCTCACACCCCCAGTTCACAGCACTGTAGGGGTGCCCATGTCACACCGTTTCATCTCACTGAAAGTTCCAGCCCTCACACCCCGTTTCATGACACTGAAGGGGTGCCCGGCCACCTCACACCCCGGGTCATGGCACTGAAAGGGTGCTGACCCTCACACCCAAGGTCTGTGGACCTGAAGGGGGTGCCCGGCCCTCACCCACAGGTCATAGGGTTGAAGCGGTTCCCGGCCCTCACACCCCGGGTCATGGTGCTGGAGGGTGCCCTTCCCTCACCCTGGGTCTCATGTCACTGAAGGGTGCCCAGCCCTCACCCCGGGTCACAGCACTGAGGTGCCTGGCCCCCACCCCCAGGTCATAGTGCTGAGGGGTGCTGGCTCACCCCGTTCATAGCACTGAAAGGGTCCCCGGCCCTCACCCAGGTCATGGCATAGCAAGGATGCACGGCCACCACCTGGGTCATGGACCTAAAGGTGTCCAGCCCACCACGGATCATGCTGTTGAAGCGGTTCCCGGCCCTCACACCCCGGGTCATAGTGCTGAAGGATGCGGCTTTCCACACCAGATTGTAGCACTGAGGTACCAGCCCTCAAACCCCAGGGCATGGTGTCTGAGGGTTCCGGCCCTCACACCCCAGGTCGCCAACATGAAGGTGCAGCCCCTCACACCCGGGTCATGAACCTAAAGGGGTGCTCAGCCCTCACACCACGGGTCATGGGGTTGAAACGGTTCCTGACCCTCACACCCAGGTCATGGACCTAAAGTTGCCCGGCCCCTGACGCCCCAGGTCATGTCACTGAAGGTGCCCGTCACACACCCTATTCGCCAGCACTGAAGGGTGCCCAGCCCTCACACCCCAGGTCTCATGGTGCTGAAGGATGCCCGGCTTTCACCCGATTCATAGCACTGAAGGGTACCGGCCTCAAACCCCGGGCATGGTGTCTGAGGGGTTCCCAGCCCTCACCCCGGGTCATAGCACTTAGGATGCACAGCCCTCACACCCCGGGTCATGGACCCTAAGGGGTGCCCAGCCCTCCACCACGGATCATGGGGTGAAAGCGGTTCCAACCCTCACACCCCGGGTCATGGTACTGAGGGTGCCCGCCCTCACACCCAGGCCATGGTGCCCTAATGGGGTGCCTTGCCCTCACACAGGCCATGTGAGGTGCAGCCTCACACCCAGTTCACTTAACACTATAGGGTGCTGCCCCACACCGGCTAATGTCACTTATGGGGTTGCGGCACTCACACCCAGGTCATGGTGCTGGAGGGTGCCCGGCCCCTGTTTTGGAGTCAAGTGGTGCCCGGCCCTGACACCCCAGGTCAAGTAATTAAGTGCCCAGACCACACCCACCCTGTCACACTGTATAGATTGCACTCACACCACCCGTTTCATATGGCATTTAATGGTGCCCATCCCTCACAGCCAGGTTAATGACGCAGAAGGTTGCTTGCCCTCCACCCCAGGTCATGTCACTGAAGGTGCCCGGCCCTCACACGGGTCATGGCACTGAAGAGGCCAGCCGTCACACCCCGGTTCATGACTTGCTGAAGGGTGCGGCCTCACACTCCGGGTCATGGTACCAGAGAAGTGCCCGGCCTTCCACCCGGGTAATGTCACTGAAGGGGTGCCAGCCATCACCCCCTGGTCATAAGCTAGCAGTGCCCAGCCCTCACACACCACAGGTCATGGCACTGAAGGGTAACAAACCCTCACACCCCAGGTCATGGTGCTGGAGGGTGCCCGCCTACCAGGAGTCGCCTCACTAAGGGTGCAGCCTCACACCCCGGGTCATGTCTGAAAAAGGTGCATGGCCCTCACACCAGGTCATGGACCCTAAGGGGTGCCGGTTTATCTACCCTGGGTCGCCAGGGTTGGCTTGGTTCCTGGTCCTCACACCACGGGTCATGGAGCTGAAGGGGTGCCATGTCACCCCGATTCATGGCACTGAAAGGGTGCCAACCCTCACACCCCGGTCATAGCACTGAAAAGGTGCCCTTACCTCACACCCAGGTCATGTCACTGAAGGGTGCACAGCCCCACACACTCAGGGTCTTGGAGCCTAAAGGGTGCCGGCCCCTCACACCCCAGGTAGGGGTTGAAGCGGTTCAGCCCACACACCCCAGGTCATGGCACTGAATAGGTGCTCGGCCCTCCTCACACCCCTGGTCATGGACCTAAGGTGCCTGCCTCACACCCCGGGTCATGGCACTGAAGGAGTTCCCGGCCCTCACACCCCGGTCATGGTACTGAGGGTGCCCGCCCTCACACTGCCATGTCACTGGCCTCACACCCCGGCACCAGGAGGGGTCCCTGCCTCACCCCGGTCATAGCACTGAAGGGGTGCCGGCCCTCACACCCCTGTTTCATGACACTGAAAGGGTGCCTGGCCTCACACCCTGGTTCATGACACTGAAGGGGTGCCGGCCCTCACACCCCGGGTCATGGCACTGAAAGGCGCACGGCCTCACACCCCGGGTCAAGTGGACTCAAAGGGGTGCCTGGCCCTCACACCACAGGGTCATGGTGCTGAAGGGTGCCCGGCTTTCACACCCTGATGCAGCAGAAAGGGTCCCCGGCCTCACACCCCGGGTCATGGCACCTAAAGGATGCACGGCCCTCACACCCCGGTCATGGGGTTGAAGCGGTTCCCCGCTCACACCCCTGGTCATGGTGCTGGAGGGTGCCTGTCCCTCAAACCCCGGGTCATGGCACTGCAGGGTGCCTGGTCTCACCCCGGGTCATGGTGCTGAAAGGGTCCCGGCACTCAAACTGGCCGTCTGAGGGTTCCCGTCCCTCACACCCGGGTCATGTCACTAAAGGGTACCTGGCCCTTACACCCGGGACATGGGGTTGCAGCGGTTTTGCCCTCACACCCCTGGTGCTGAAGGGGTGCCCGCCCACACCTGATTCTGGTCACTGGAATCGAGCCTGGCCCTTACACCCTGGATCATGGTGCTGAAGGATGCCTGCCCTCACACCCCGGGTCAAGGCACTGAAGGTGCCCTGAACCTCACACCCCGGGTCATGGTGCTGAGGTGTGCCCAACCTCACACCCCTGGTCATGTCACTGAAAGGGTGTCCGGCCTCAAACCACGGGTCATGTCACTGAAGGTGCCCCGGCTCACACCCAGGTCATGGCACTGAGGGGTTCCCCGGCCTCACACCCCTGGTCATGGTTCTGGAGGGGTGCCTGGCCCCAACACCCCGGGTCACGGGCTGGAGGGTGCCCGGCCCTGACACCGGGTCAAGGAAGGCCTGACCTGACACCCTGGTCAAGTGAAGGGGTACCGGACCACACACCCTTTCAATGCACTGTATGGGTGCCCGCACTCACAACCCCTTCATGGCATTTAAGGGTGCCCATCCCTCACAACCAGGTTAATGACACTGAAGGTTGCCCGGCCCTCACACCCCGGGACATGGAAGGTTGCAGCGGCCACCTCACACCCGGGTTATGGTGCTGATGGGGCGCCCGGCCCTCACACCCCGATTCTGGCACTGAAACCGAGCCCGGCCCTACACCCTGGATCATGGTGCTGAAGGGATGCCCGGCCTCACACCCTGGTCAAGGCACTGAAGGTGTGCCGAACCTCACACCCCGGGTCATGGTGCTGGAGGCCTCAACCTCACACCCTGGTCATGTCACTGAGGCCAGCCCTCAAACCACGGGTCATGTCACTGAAGGGTGCCTGCCCTCACACCCAGGGTCATGGCACTGAAGGTTCCTGGCCCTCACACCCGGGTCATGGTTCTGGAGGGGTGCCTGGCCCCTAACACCCCGGGTCATGGTGCTGGAGGTGCCCGGCCCCTGACACCCCTGGACAAGTGAAGTGCCTGACCCTGCACACCCCGGTCAAGTGAAGGTACCTGACCACACCCCTACACTGTATGGGTGTGCACTCACACCCTTTCATGGCATTTAGGGTGCCCATCCTCACAACCAGGTTAATGACACTGAAAGGTTGCCTGCCCTCACACCCCAGGTCATGTCACTGAAGGGGTGCCTCACACCCCGGTCATGGCACTGAAGGGGTGCCCGGCCGTCAAACCCGTTCATGACACTGAAGGGGTGCCTGGCCCACTCCAGGTCATGGTGTTGAGGTCTGGCCTCTCACACCCGGGTCATGTCACGAAGGGTGCCCGCCTCACACCCCTGATCATAGAGCTATAAAGATTGCCCAGCCTCACGCCCCTGGGTCATGGCACTGAAGGAGTGACAGGCCCCCACACCCCTGGTCATGGTGCTGAAGGGTGCCCGCCCTCATACCCCGGGTCATGTCACTAAATGGGTGCCCGGCCCTCACACCCCGACATGTCACTGAAAGGTGCACGGCCTCACACCCCGGGTCATGGCACTGAAGGGAGCCTGGCCGTCAAACCCCGGTTCATACACTGAAGGGGTGCCTGGCCTCACACTCCAGGTCATGGTGCTGGAGGGGTGCCCGGCCTCACGCCCCGGGTCATGTCACTGAAGGGGTGCCCGGCCCTCACACCCTGATCATAGAGCATAAAGATTGCCCAGCCTCACGCCCTGGGTCATGGCACTGAAGGAGTGACAGGCCCTCACCCCGGGTCATGGTGCTGGAGGGTGCCCGCCTCATACCCTGGTCATGTCACTAAATGGGTGCCTGGCCTCACACCCCGGGTCATGTCACTGAAGGTGCACGGCCTCACACCCCGGGTCATGGACCTAAAGGGGTGCCCGGACCTCACACTCTGGGTCAGTGGGGCTGAGGTTCCTGGTCCTCACACCACGGTCATGGAGCTGAAAGGTTGCCCGGCCCTCACACCCAGGTCATGTCACTGAAGGGGTGCCTGGCCCTCACACCCCGGGTCATGGCACTGAAGGGGCCCCGGCCACCCGGGGTTCATGACACTGAAGGGTGACCGGCCCTCACACCCGGGACATGGCACTGGGGTATGCCCGGCCCTCACACCCGTGGTCATAGAGCTAAACGGAGTGCCCGGCCTCACACCCCTGGGTCATGGCACTGAATAGGTGCTCGGCCCAAACCCTGGTTCATAGCTCTGTCCGGGTGCCCGGGCCTCCCACCCCATTTCATGGCACTTAAGGGTGCACGGCCCTCACACCCCGGGTCATGGCACTGAAGTGGCCCGGCCGTCACACCCTGGCCATGGCACTGAAGGTATGCCTGGCCCTCACACCCCTGGTCATAGAGCTAAACGAGTGCCCGCCCTCACCCCGGGTCATAGGCCTGAAGGAGGGACCGCCCTCACACCCCGGGTCATGGCACTGAAGGAGGGACCCCCCACACCCCGGGTCATGGCACTAAAGAAGTGACAAGCCCTCACACCGGACATGGCACTGAAGGTATGCCCGGCCCTCACACCTGTGGTCATAGAGCTAAACGAGTGCCGGCCCTCACACCCCGGGTCATAGCCACAAGGGGTGCCTGCCCTCACACCCGGGTCATGTCAAGTGCCCGGCCTCACACCCCTGTTCACAGCACTGAATGGGTGCCCGGCCCCTTACACCCGTTCATGGCACTGAAGGTGCACGGCCCTCACACCCGGTCATGGACCTAAGCGTTCCTGGCCCTCACACCACGGAGTCACAGGGTTGAAGTGTTCCCGCCTCACACCGCGACATGGTTCTGGGAGGGTGCCCGGCCTCACACCCGGTCATGGCACTGAAGGTGCCCGGCCATCACACACCGATTCATGGCACTGAAGGGGCCAGCCCTCACACACTGGGTCATGGCACTGAAGGGTGCCCGGTCCTCACACCCCGGGTCATGGTCCTGAAGGGGTG
The DNA here is from genome assembly GCF_018991925.1 of Homarus americanus. Taxonomy (NCBI): domain Eukaryota; kingdom Metazoa; phylum Arthropoda; class Malacostraca; order Decapoda; family Nephropidae; genus Homarus; species Homarus americanus. The sequence goes on along the minus strand of NW_024734256.1, from coordinate 40,151 downwards.
CCCGCCCCCCACCCCGGGTCAGCCACTAAAGGGTGCCCGCCCTCACACCTCCTGTTCATGGCACTGAAGGGGCGCCCAGCCGTCACACCCCGGTTCACGACACTGAAGGTGCCCGGTCCTGAAGGGGTTCCGGCCCTCACACCAGGCTGTCACAAGCGGTGCCCGGCCCTCACACCCCGGGTCATGTCACTGAAGGATCACGGCCCTCACACACCGGGTCATGGGACCGAAGGTGCACGGCCCTCACACCGGATCAGGGACCTAAAGGATTGCCCGGCCCTGACGCCCCGGGTCATGTCACTGAAGGTTCCTCGACCCTCACACCCCGGGTCATGGTTCTGGAGGTGCCTGCACCAACACCCCGGGTCATGGTGTTGAGGGGTGCCCGGCCCCTGACACCCCGGGTCAAGTGAAGGTGCCTGACCCTGACACCCGGGTCAAGTGAAGGGTACCCTGACCACACCCCCTTTCATGCACTGTATGGGTGCCCGGCACTCACACCCCTTTCATGGCATTTAAGGGTGCCCATCCTCACAACCAGGTTAATGACACTGAAAGGTTGCCCGGCCCTCACACCCCAGGTCATGTCATGAAGGGGTGCCCTGCCCTCACACCCCGGGTCATGGCACTGAAGGGAGCCCGGCCGTCAAAACCCCGGTTCATGACACTGAAGGGGTGCCTGGCCACACTCCAGGTCATGGTGCTGAGGTCCTGGCCTTCACACCCCGGGTCATGTCACTGAAGGGGTGCCTGCCCTCACACCCTGGATCATAGAGCTAAACGATTGCCCAGCCTCACGCCCTGGTCATGGTGCACCATGGAGGGACAGGCCTCACACCCCGGGTCATGGTGCTGGAGGGGTGCCCGGGCCCTCACACCCTGGCACAGTCACTAAATGGGTGCCCGGCCCTCACACCCGGGTCATGTCACTGAAAGGTGCACGGCCCTCACACCCCGGGTCATGGACCTGGGCTGCCCGGACTCACACCTGGGTCATGGGGTTAGCGGTTCTGGCCCCCACAACACGGGTCATGGAGCTGAAGGTGCCCACATCACACCCCCCACCCATGGCACTGGAGGGTGCCTGGCCCTCACACCCCTGGTCATGAGACTGAAAAGTGCCTCCTCACACACCGGGTCATGTCACTGAAGGGGTGCACGCCTCACACCCCGGGTCATGGACCAGGGTGCCCGGCCCTAAACCCCGGTAATGGGGCTGAAGCGGTTCCCTGTCCTCACACCACGGGTCATGGAGCTGAAGGGTGCCCGCCATCACACCCTGATTCATGGCACTGAAAGGGTGCCTGCCCTCACACCCGGGTCATGGCACTGAATAGGTGTCGGCCCTCAAACCCCTGGTCCATAGTTCTGTCAGGTGCCCGGCCTCCCACCCATTTCATGGCACTAGAGGTGCCCGGCCCTCACACCCTGGCTATGGCACTGAAGGGGTCTGGCCCGACGCCTGGGTCATGACACTGAAGGGGTGCCCGGCCCTCACACCCGGGTCATGGCACTGAAGGGTTCCCGCCGTCACACCCCTGGCCATGGCACTGAAGGTATGCCCGGCCTCACACCCCTGGTCATAGAGCTAAACGAGTGCCCAGCCCTCACCCCCGGGTCATGGCGCTGAAGGAGGGACCGGCCCTCACACCCCGGGTCATGGCACTGAAGGAGGGACCGGCCTCACACCCCGGGTCATGGCACTGAAGAAGTGACCGGCCCTCACACCCCGGGACATGGCACTGAAGGTATGCCCGGCCTCACACCCGGGCTCATAGAGCTAAACGAGTGCCAGGCCCTCACACCCCGGGTCATGGCACTGAACAGGTGCTCGGTCCAAACCCTGGTTCATAGCTCTGTCGGGGTGCCCGCCCCACCCCCATTTCATGGCACTTAAGTGCCCGGCCCTCACACCCCGGCTCATGGCACTGAAGGGGTGTCCGGCCCTGACGCCCTGGGTCATGTCACTGAAGGGGTGCCCGCCCTCACACCCCGGGTCATGGCACTGGCGGTTCCCGGCCGTCACACCCCTGGCCATGGCACTGAAGGTATGCCCGGCCCTCACACCCCCTGGTCATAGAGCTAAACGAGTGCCCGGCCCTCACCCCGGGTCATGGCGCTGAAGGAGGGACCGGCCTCACACCCCGGGTCATGGCACTGAAGGAGGGACGGCCTCACACCGGGTCATGGCACTGAAGAAGTGACCGGCCCTCACACCCCGACATGGCACTGAAGGCATGCCCGGCCTCACCCGTGGTCATAGAGCTAACGAGTGCCCGGCCCTCACACCCCGGGTCATGTCAATAAAGTCCGGCCCTCACACCCCGGTCATGTCACTGAAGGTGCCCGCCCTCACACCCCGGTTCACAGCACTGAATGGGTGCCCGGCCCTTACACCCCTGTTTCATGACACTGAAGGTGCCCGGCCCTCACACCCCAGGTCATGGCACTGAATGGGTGCACGGCCTCACACCCAGGTCATGGACTAAAAGGTGCCTGGCCTCCACACCACGGGTCACAGGGCTTGAAGCGGTTCCCGCCCTCACACCGCGGGACATGGTGCTGAGGTGCCGGCCCTCACCCCGGGTCACTGAAGGGGTGCCTGGAACTCACACCCCGGTCATATACCTGAAGGGGTGCCCGGCCATCACCGATTCATGGCACTGAAGGGGAGCCCGGCCCTCACACCCTGGGTCATGGCACTGAAGGGGTGCCCGGTCCTCACACCCCGGGTCATGGTCAAGGGTGCCTGGCCTCACACCCCGGGTCAAGTCACCAAAGGTGCCCGGCCTCACACCCTGTTCATGGCACTGAAGGGGCGCCCGGCCGTCACCCCAGTTCACGACACTGAAGGTGCCCGGTCTCAAGGGGTTCCCGGCCTCACACCCCTGGTCATGTCACTAAAGGGTGCCCGGCCCTCACACCCTGGTCATGTCACTGAAGGACTACGGCCTCACACACCGGGTCATGGACCTGAAGGGGTGCACGGCCCTCACACCCCGGATCATGGACCTGAAGGATTGCCCGCCCTGACGCCCCGGGTCATGTCACTGAAGGGGTGCCCGGCCCTCACACCCCGGTTCACAGCACTGAATGGGTGCCCGGCCCTCACACACCGTTTCATGACACTGAAGGGGTGCCTGGCCCTCACACCCCGGGTCATGGCACTGAATGGGTGCACGGCCCTCACACCCCGGGTCATGGACCTAAAGGGGTGCCTGGCCCTCACACCACGGGTCACGGGGTTGAAGCGGTTCCCGGCCCTCACACCGCGGGACATGGTGCTGGAGGGGTGCCCGGCCCTCACACCCCGGGTCATGTCACTGAAGGGGTGCCCGGCCCTCACACCCCGGGTCATGGCACTGAAGGGGTGCCCGGCCATCACACACCGATTCATGGCACTGAAGGGGAGCCCGGGTCTCACACCCCGGGTCATGGCACTGAAGGGGTGCCCGGTCCTCACACCCCGGGTCATGGTCCTGAAGGGGTGCCCGGCCCTCACACCCCGGGTCAAGTCACTAAAGGGGTGCCCGGCCCTCACACCCCTGTTCATGGCACTGAAGGGGCGCCCGGCCATCACACCCCTGTTCACGACACTGAAGGGGTGCCCGGTCCTGAAGGGGTTCCCGGCCCTCACACCCCGGGTCATGTCACTAAAGCGGTGCCCGGCTCTCACACCCCTGCAAGTCATGTCACTGAAGAGGATCACGCCTCACACACCGGGTCAGTGGACCTAGTGCACAGCCTCGCCCCGGGTCATGGACCTAAAGCGATTGCCCGCCCTGACGCCCCTGGTCATGTCATCACCGAAGCCCGGCCTCACACCCTATTCATGGCACTGAAAGGGCCTCACACCCCGGTTCACAGCACTGTTCGGGTGCCCGGCCTTCACACCCCGTTTCATCTCACTGAAAGGGTGCCCGGCCCTCACACCCCGTTTCATGACACTGAAGGGGGCCCGGCCCTCACACCCCGGGTCATGGCACTGAAAGAATGCACGGCCCTCACACCCCGGGTCATGGACCTAAAGGGGTGCCCGGCCCTCACACCCCGGGTCACGGCACTGAAGGGGTGCCTGGCCATCACACCCAGGGTCATGGTGCTGAAGGGGTGCCCGGCTTTCACACCCCGATTCATGGCACTGAAAGGGTCCCCGGCCCTCACACCCCGGGTCATGGCACTTAAAGGATGCACGGCCCTCACACCCCAGGTCATGGACCTAAAGGGGTGCCCAGCCCTCACACCACGGATCATGGGGTGAAGCGGTTCCCGGCCCTCACACCCCGGGTCATGGTACTGAAGGGGTGCCCCGCCCTCACACCCCGGGTCATGGTGCTAATGGGGTGCCTTGCCCTCACACCCCGGGTCATGTGAACAGGTGCACGGCCCTCACACCCCGGTTCATAACACTATAGGGGTGCCCTGCCCCCACACACCGGCTAATGTCACTTATGGGGTGCCCGGCGCTCACACCCCGGGTCATGGTGCTGGAGGGGTCCTGGCACTCAAAATCCGGGTCATGGTGTCTGAGGGTTCCTGTCCCCACCCCCCGGGTCATGTCACTAAAAGGGTGCCTGGCCCTCACACACCGGGACATGGGTTGCAGCGGTTTCGGCCCTCACACCCCGGGTTATGTGCTGATGGGTGCACGGCCTCACACCCTGATTCTGGCACTGAAATCGAGCCCGGCCCCACCCTGGATCATGGTGCTGAAGGGATGCCCGGCCTCACACCCCGGGTCAAGGCACTGAAGGTGTGCCCCAACCTCACACCCTGGTCATGTCACTGAAAGGGTGTCCGGCCCTCAAACCACGGGTCATGTCACTGAAGGGTGCCTGGCCCTCACACCCAGGGTCATGGCACTGAAGGGGTTCCTGGCCCTCACACCCCGGGTCATGGTTCTGGAGGGGTGCCTGGCCCCACACCCCGGGTCATGGTGGTGAGGGGTGCCCGGCCCTGACACCCCGGGTCAAGTGAAGGGGTGCCTGACCCTGACACCCTGGGTCAAGTGAAGGGGTACCTGACCACCCCTTTTTCAATGCACTGTGTGTGTGCCCGGCACTACACCCCCTTTCATGGCATTTAGGGTGCCCATCCTCACAACCAGGTTAATGACACTGAAAGGTTGCCCGGCCCTCACACCCCAGGTCATGTCACTGAAGGGTGCCTGGCCCTCACACCCCGGTCATGGCACTGAAGGGGAGCCCGGCCGTCAAAACCCCGGTTCATGACACTGAAGGGGTGCCTGGCCTCACTCCAGGTCATGGTGAGGAGGTGCCCGGCCTTCACACCCCGGTCATGTCACTGAAGGTGCCCAGCCCTCACACCCCTGATCATAGAGCTAAACGATTGCCCAGCCTCACGCCCCGGGTCATGGCACTGAAGGAGGACAGGCCCTCACACCCCGGTCATGGTGCTGGAGAGGTGCCCGCCCCTCATACCCCGGGTCATGACACTGAAGGTGCCCAGCCTCACACCCCTGATCATAGAGCTAAACGATTGCCCAGCCCTCACGCCCCTGGGTCATGGCACTGAAGGAGTGACAGGCCTCACACCCCGGGTCATGGTGCTGAGAGGTGCCCGCCCCATACCCCCGGGTCATGTCACTTGAATGGGTGCCCGCCTCACACCCCGGGTCATGTCACTGAAAAGGTGCACGGCCCTCACACCCCGGGTCATGGACCTAAAGGTGCACGGCCTCACACTCCGGGTCATGTCACTGAAGGTGCCCGGCCTCACACCCCCGGGTCATGGCTCTGAAGGTGCCCGGCCCTCACACCCTGGGTCAAGGGTGCTGAAGGGGTGCCTGTCCTCACACCCCCGGGTCATGTCATTAAAGGGGTGCCCGGCCCTCACACCCCGGGTCATGTCACTGAAGGGGTGTGCCCGCCCTGACACCCTGGGTCATAGTCACTGAAAGGGTGCCCCGGGTCTCACACCCCTGGCCATGGCACTGCCGAAGTGCTCGGCCCTCACACCCAGGCCATGGTGTTGGGAGGGGTGCCCTGCCCCTCACACCCCGGGCCGCGTCACTGAAGGGGTGCCCAGCTCACACTCCGGGTCATGGCACTGGAAGGTGCTCACGGCCCTCACATCCCTGGTCATGGTGGTGCTGATGCTTCCGTCCTCACACCCCCGGTCAAGTGGTGCTAAGGTGCCCCTGCCTCAAACCCCTGATTCATGGCACTGAAAGGTGTCCGTCCACACCCCTGGTTCGGGTAGCACTGTAGGGTGCCTGGCCCTCACACTCTGCTTCCTTCATGGCACTGAAAGGTGCCCGGCCTTCACACCCCACCTGTGACAATGAAGGGGAGCCCTCCTCACACTGCGCGGGTCATGAACCTAACGTGGTTGCCTGGCCCTGACACCCTGTTCATGTTACTGAAGGGGTGCCTGGCCCACCCCGGGTCATAGCAATGATAAGTCTGGCCTCACCCCCGGGTCATGGCTCTGAAGGTGCCCACCACACCTCCGGGTCATGGTGTTGAACGGCAACGCCCTCACACCCCCCGGTTCATGTCACTAAAGGTGCACGGCCCTCACACTCCGGGTCATAGTCACTGAAGGGCTGCCCGCCCTCACACCCTGATTCATGGCACTGATGAGGCACTCCGGCCTCACACCCCCGGCCATGGCACTGAAGGTTTGCCCGGCTCACACCCCTGGTCATGTACTCTGGGGCGGTGCCTGACCCTCCACACTGTTTCATGGCACTGGAAGGGTGCCCGGCCCTCACACCCCGGGCCATGGTGCTGAGGTGCCCTGCCCCTCACACCACGGGTCACAGGCTGAGGGTGCCCTGCCCCCACACCCCGGGTCATGTTACTGAAAGGGTGCCGGCCTCACACCCGGATCATGGTGGCACTGAAGGGGTGTCTCTTGGCCCTCAGCCTGGGTCATGGTGCTGGAGGGTGCCCAGCCCTGATAAACAACCTGGTCATGTGAAGGGGTGCCTGACCCTCACACCCTGGTTTAAAGCACTGTATGGGTGGGCTCACTCGGCCATCCACTGTTTCACATGGCACTTATGGGGTGCCTGGCCTCACACCTGGTGCAAGGTTCATGACACTGGAAGGGTGCCCAGCCCCTCACACCCCTGTTCATGTCACTGAAGGGGTGCCTGGCCCTCACACTCCAGGGTCATGGCACTGGAAGGGGAGCCCGGCCTCACACCCTGGTCATGGCTCTGAAGGGGTGCCCGGCCCTCACCCTGGGTCATGGTGCTGGAAGGGGTGCCTGTCCTCACACCCCGGTTCATGTCATTAAAGGTGCCCGGCCCTCACACCCCGGGTCATGCCTTCACCGAAGGGGTAAGCCCTGACACCCCGGGTTATGGCACTGATGAGGAGCCTGGCACTCACACTCCCTGGCCATGGCACTGGAAGGGGTGCCCGGCTCACACACACACCTGGCCATGGCACTGGAAAGGGTGCCCGGCCTCACACCAGGCCATGCGGTGTTGGAGGGGTGCCCTGCCTCACACTCCCGGGTCATGTCACTGAAAAGGGGTGCCCGGCTCCCTCACACCCCCTGGCCATGGCACTGAAGGGTGCTCACACCCCAGGCCATGGTGCTGAGGGGTGCCCTGCCCTCACACCCCGGGTCATGTCACTGAAGGGGTGCCCAGCTCACACTCCGGGTCATGGCACTGAAGGGGTGCCTGGGCCTCACATCCCGGGTCATGGTGCTGAAGGTGCCCGTCCTCACACCCCGGGTCATGGTGCTTAAGGGTGCCTGGCCCTCAAACCCCGATTCATGGCACTGAAAGGGTGTCCGCCCTCACACCCTGTCTGCAGCACCGTAGGGGTGCCCGGCCTCACACTCCTGCTCTATGGCACTGAAGGGGTGCCCGGCCTTCACACCCCACCAGGACAATGAAGGAGCCTCCCCTCACACTGCGTCATGAACCCAACGTGGTTGCCCGGCCCTGACACCCTCAGTTCATAACACTGAAGGTGCCCGGCCTTGACACTCCGGGTCATGTGAAGGGGTGCCCGGCCCTCTCACCCAGGTTCATGACACTGAATGGGTATCCGGCCCTCACACCCCGGGTCATGTCACTGAAGGGGTGCCCGGCCCTCACACTCCGGGTCATGGCACTGAAGGGGAGCCCGGCCCTCACACCCCGTGTTATGGCACTGAATGGGTGCCCGGCCCTCACACTCCGGGTCATGGTGCTGAGGGGGTTCCCGGCCCTCACACCCCTGGTCAAATCACTGATGGGGTGCCCAGCTCTCACACTCCGGGTCACGGCACTGAAGGGGTGCCTGGCCCTCACACCCCGGGTCATGGTGCTGAAGGGGTGCCCGGCCCTCACACCCCGATTCATTTCACTGAAGGGGTGCCCGACCCTCACACCCCGGTTCGCAGCACTGTAGGGGTGCCCGGCCCTCACACCCTGTTTCATGGAACTGAAAGGGTCCCCGGCCCTCACACCACGATTCATGACACTGAAGGGGTGCCCGGCCGTCACACCCCGGGCCATTTCACTGAAGGGGTGTCCGGCCCTCACACCCCGGGCCATGGTGCTGGATTGGTGCCCGGCCCTCACACCCCGGGTCATGGTGCTTAAGGGGTGCCCGGCCCTCAAACCCCGATTCATGGCACTGAAAGGGTTTCCGGCCCTCGCACCCTGGTTCGCAGCACTGTAGGGGTGCCCGGCCCTCACACCCCGTTTCATGGCACTGAAAGGGTGCCCGGCCTTCACACCCCAATTCGTGACAATGAAGGGGAGCCCTCCCCTCACACATGGTCATGAACCCTAACGTGGTTGCCCGGCTTCAACACCCCTGTTCATGTGTCACTGAAGGGGTGCCAGCCCTCACCCAGGTCATAACAGTAGCCGTGGGGGAGCCCAGCCCTCACCCCAGGTCATGGCTCTGAAGGGGTGCCAGCCCTCACACCCCGGGTCAGGGTGCTGAAGGGGTACCCGGCCCTCACACCCCGGTTCATGTCACTAAAGGGGTGCACGGCCCTCACACTCCGGGTCATGTCACTGAAGGGCTGCCCGGCCCTCACACCCCGATTCATGGCACTGATGAGGTGCCCGGCCCTCACACCCCTGGCCATGGCACTGAAGGTTTGCCCGGCTCTCACACCCCTGGTCATGTACCTAAAGTGGTGCCCGACACTCACACACCGTTTCATGGCACTGGAAGGGTGCCCGGCCCTCACACCCCGGGCCATGGTGCTGGAGGGGTGCCCTGCCCTCACACCACGGTTCATGGTGCTGGAGGGGTGCCCTGCCCTCACACCCCGGGTCATGTCACTGAAAGGGTGCCCGGCCCTCACACTCCGGATCATGGCACTGAAGGGGTTCCTGGCCCTCACAGCCCGGGTCATGGTGCTGGAGGGGTGCCCAGCCCTGATAACCCGGGTCATGTGAAGGGGTGCCCGACCCTCACACCCTGGTTTAAAGCACTGTATGGGTGGCCGGCACTCACACCACCGTTTCATGGCACTTATGGGGTGCCCGGCCCTCACACCGAAGTTCATGACACTGGAAGGGTGCCCAGCCCTCACACCCCTGTTCATGTCACTGAAGGGGTGCCCGGCCCTCACACCCAGGGTCATGGCACTGAAGGGGAGCCCGGCCCTCACACCCCGGGTCATGGCTCTGAAGGGGTGCCCGGCCCTCACACCCTGGGTCATGGTGCTGAAGGGGTGCCTGTCCCTCACACCCCGGGTCATGTCATTAAAGGGGTGCACGGCCCTCACACCCCGGGTCATGTCACTGAAGGGGTGACCGGCCCTGACACCCCGGGTCATGGCACTGATGAGGTGCCCGGCACTCACACCCCTGGCCATGGCACTGAAGGGGTGCCCGGCCCTCACACACCTGGCCATGGCACTGGAAGGGTGCCCGGCCCGCACACCCCAGGCCATGGTGCTGGAGGGGTGCCCTGCCCTCACACCCCGGGTCATGTCACTGAAAGGGTGCCCGGCCCTCACACCCCTGGCCATGGCACTGGAAGGGTGCCCGGCCCTCACACCCCAGGCCATGGTGCTGGAGGGGTGCCCTCACACCCCGGTCAAGTGAAGGTGCCTGGCCTCACACCTTTTTCAAAGCACTGTATGGATGGCCGGCACTCACCCCACGTTTCATGGCATTTAAGGGTGCCCATCCTCACAACCAGGTTAATGACACTGAAAGGTTGCCCGGCCCTCACACCCCAGGTCATGTCACTGAAGGGGTGCCTGGCCCACACACCCGGGTCATGGCACTGAAGGGGTGCCCAGCTCACACTCCGGGTCATGGCACTGGGGTGCCTGGCCTCACATCCCGGGTCATGGTGCTGAAGGGGTGCCCGCCCACCCTGGTCAAGTGAAGGGGTGCCGGGCCTCACACCTTTTTCAAAGCACTGTATGGATGGCCGCACTCACCCCACGTTTCATGGCATTTAAGGGTGCCCATCTCACAACCAGGTTACTGACACTGAGCGCTGGCCCTCACACCCCAGGTCATGTCACTGAAGGGTGCCTGCCCACACACCCCGGGTCATGGCACTGAAGGGGAGCCCGGCCTCAAACCTCGGTTCAGTAACACTGTAGGATGTCCTGCCCCCACACCCGTTTCATGTCACTGAAGGGTGCCGGTCCTCACACCCCAGGTCATGTCACTAAAGGGGTACCCGGCCCTCACACCGGGTCATGGCGCTGATGAGGCCTGGCCCTCACACCCCTGGCCATGGCACTGAAGGTTTGCCCGCCCCTCACACCCCTGGTCATGTACCTAACGTGGTGCCCGGCCCTCACACCCCGATTCATGGCACTGAAGGTGCCTGGCCTCACACTCCGGGCATGGTGCTGGAGGGTGTCAGGCCCTACACACCCGGGTCATGACACTGAAGGGTGCCCGGCCCTCACACCCTGGGTCATGGCTGAAGGTGCCTGTCCTCACACCGGGTCATGTCATAGGTGCCCGGCCCTACACCCCGGGTCATGTCACTGAAGGGTGTCCGCCCTGACATCCCGGGTTATGGCACTGATGAGGTGCCCGGCACTCACACCCCTGGCCATGGCACTGGAAGTGCCTGGCCTCACACACCTGGCCATGGCACTGGAAGGGTGCCCGCCCTCCACCCCAGGCCATGGTGCTGAGGGGTGCCCTCACCCCGGGCCACTGAGGCCCGGCCTCACACCCCTGGCCATGCACTGAAGGGTGCCCGGCCCTCACACCCCAGGCCATGGTGCTGGAGGGCCTGCCCCTTTACACCCCGGGTCATGTCACTGAAGGGTGCCCAGCTCTCACCTGGTCATGGCACTGAAGGGTGCCTGCCTCACATCCTGGGTCATGGTGCTGGGGGTGCTCGTCCTTACACCCCGGGTCATGTGAAGGGGTGCCTGCCTCACACCCCGGTTCGTAACACTGTAGGGATGTCCTGCCCCACACCCTGTTTCCATGTCACTGAAGGGTGCCGGGTCCCTGCAACCCAGGTCTGTCACTAAATGGGTACCTGGCCCTCACACCCGGGTCATGGCACTGATGAGGTGCCCGGCCTCACACCCTGGCCATGGCACTGAAGGCCTGCCGGCCTCACACCCTGGTCATGTACCACGTGGTGCCCGGCCTCACACCCCTGGATTCATGGCACTGAAGGGTGCCTGGCCCTCACACCCGGGCTGGTGCTGGAGGTGTCAGGCCCTGACACACCTGGGCTGCACACACTGAAGGGGTGCCCGGCCCACACACCCCAGGCCATGGTGCTGGGAGGTGCCTGCCCTCACACCCCGGGTCATGTCACTGAAAGGGTGCCCGCCCCACACCCCGGCATGTCACTGAAGGGTCCAGCTCACAGTCCGGGTCAGCACTGAGGGTGCCTGGCCTCACACCCCGGGTTATGGTGCTGAAGGTGCCCGGCCCACACCCTGGTCATGTGAAGGGGTGCCCGCCCTCACACCCCGGTTCGTAACACTATAGGGTTCCATGCCCCACAGCCCGTTTCATGGCACTGAAAGGGTGCCCGGCCTCAGACCCCACTCGTGACAATGAAGGGGAGCCCTCACACCGCGGGTCATGGCACTAAGGGGTGCCCTGGCCTCACACCCTGGTCATGGTGCTGGAGGGTGCCTTGCCCTCACACCCCGGTTCATGTCACTGAAGGTGCCTGGCCTCGCACCCTGGTCATGGCACTTGGTGCCTGTCCCTCACAGCCCGGGACATGGTGCTGGAGGGGGTAGGCCCACACACTGGTCATATCACTGAGGGTGCCTGGCTTACAACCCGGGTCATGTCACTGAAGGGTGCCCAGCTCACACTGGCAGCCTGGCCCCTCACACCCGGGCATGTCACTGAAAGGGCGTCCAGCTCTCACAGTCCGGGCATGGGCACAAGGTGCCCTGGCCCCAACACCGGTCTTGTGAAGGGTGCCTGGCCTCACACCCCTGGTTCAAGCACTGTATGGGTGCCCGCACTCACATCCTGTTTCATGGCACTTAAGTGCCTGGCCCTCACACCCAGGTTCATGACACTGAAAGGGGTGCCCGTCCTTACATTCCGGGTCATAGCACTGAAGGTGCCTGCCGTCATACCCCGGGTCATGGTGCTGGAGGGTGCCCTCACACCCCGAATGCGGCACTGAAATCGAGCCCGGCCCTCACAACCTGGGTCATAGTGCTGAAGGGTGCTCAGCCCTCACACCTGATTCATGGCACTGAAGGGGTGCCCGTCCTCACACCCTGGTTAGCTTAAGGGTGCTCGGCCCTCCACCCCGGTTCACAGCACTGGGGTGTCCGCCTCACACCCCGGCCATTGTGCTGGGATTGGTGCCCGGCCTCACACCCCGGTCTATGGTGGAAGGGGTGTCCGCATTCACACCTGATTCATGGCACTGAAGGGTACCTGGCCCTCACACCCCACTCCGTAGGAGGTGCCCGCCCCTCACCCCGGGTCATGGCACTAGGGTGCCTGGCCCTACACCCCGGGTCAGGGTGCTGGAGGGTGCCCGGCCCCACACCCCGGGACATTTCACTGAAAGGGTGCCCGGCCTCACACCCCGGGTCAGTCACTGAAAGGGTGCCCAGCCTCACACCCGGGTCATGTCACTGAAGGGTGCCCAGCTCACACTCCGGTCATGGCACTGAAGAGTCGGCCCCTCACACCCCGGTCATGGCACTGATGGGTGCCCGGCACTTACACCTGGTCATGTGAGGTGCTGCCTCACCCCGGTTCATATCACAGAGGGGTGCCCTGCCCCACACCCTGCTTCCATGTAACTGAAGGTGCCCGGCCCTAAAACCCCGGCTCATATCACTTTGGGGGTGCCTGGCCTCACACTCGGTCATGGTGCTGGAGGGTGCCCAGCCCTGACACCCTGGTCATGTGGAAGGCGCCTGACCACACCCTGGTTCACAGCACTGTGTGGGTGCCTGGCACTACACCCCTGCTCTATGTCACTGAAGGTGCCTGCCTTCACCCCGGTCATGGCACTGAAGGAGCGAGCCTGCCAACCTCGGTCACCAAAGGTGCCCGGCCTCACACCCCGGTTCATGTCACTGAAGGTGCCTGTCCATCCCGGTCATGGCACTGATGAGATGCCCGCCCTCACACCCCTGGCCATGGCACTGGGGTGCCCGGCCCTCACACCCTGAGGCTGCCACTAAAGTGCCCGGCCTTCACACCCTGGGTCATGTACACAGGGGTGCCCGGCCTCACACCCCGCGTCATGGCACTGATTTGGTGCCCGGCCCTCACACCCCTGGCCATGGCACTGGAGGGTGTCCTGCCCTCACACCCCAGGCTATGATGCTGAGGGTCCGGCCCTGACACACCATTACACTGAAGGGTGCCAGCCCTCACACCCCAGGCCATGGTGCTGGAGGGGCTGGCCCTCACACCCCGGGTCATATCACTAAAAGGGTGCCTGCCACACCCCTGGTCATGTCACTGAAGGGGTGCCCAGCCTCACACCTGGGTCATTGCACTGAAGGTGCCTGGCCCTCACACCCCGGGTCATGGTACTGAAGGGGTGCCTGGCCTTACACTGCGGGTCAGCATGTGGAAGGGGTGCCCGGCCTCACACCGGGTCATAGCACTGATGAGGTGCCCGGCTCACACCCCTGGCCATGGAACTGAAGGTTTGCACGGCCCTCACACCCTGGTCATGTACCTAACGTGCTGCCGGGCCTCACACTGATTCAGGGCACTTAAAGGGTGCCTGGCCCTCACACCCCAGGCATGGAGGTGCCTGGCCCTCACACCTCACATGTCACTGAAAGGGTGCCTGGCCTCACACCCTGGTCATGGTCACTGAAAGGGCGTCCAGCTCTCACAGTCCGGCCATTGCACAGAAGGGGTGCCTGGCCCACACTGGGTTCATGTCACTTATGGGGGTGCCCGGCCCTCACACCTGGCCATGGTGCTGAAGGGTGCCCAGCCCTGACACCCTGGGTCATGTGAAAGGTGGCCTTCAAACCCCGGTCATGTCACTGAAAGGCAAGCCCTCACACCCAGGTGTCATGTCACTGAAAGGGTGCCCTGCCCTCACACCCCGGGTAATAGCACTGAAGGGGTGCCTGGCCCCATACCCCTGGTCATGGTGCTGAGGAGGGTGCCTGGCCCTCACACCACGATTCATGGCACTGAAATCGAGCCCGGCCTCACACCCCGGCTGCACTGGCGGGTGCCCGCCTCACACCCCGGCTCATGGCACTGAGAGGGGAGCCCGGCCCCGTCCGGGTCTTGTCACTGAAGGGGTTCCCGGCCCTCACACCCCGGGTCATGGCATGAAGCAGGGTGCTCCGCCCACACCCCCCATGGCACTGAAGGTGCCTGGCCCTCACACCCTGGTTATAGACTAATGGGTGCCCGGCCCTCACACCCCGGGTCATAGCACTGAAGGGGTGCCTGGCCCTCACACCCTGGTTCATGGCACTGAAGGTGCCTGGCCCTCACACCCTGTTCTGCACTCAAGGGGTTCCTGGCCTCACACCCCTGGTCGCGCAAGAAGGGTGCCCGGCCCTCACACCCCGGGTCATCATGTTGAGGGGTGCCGCGCCCTGACACTCGTGGGGAGGTAACGACCCCTACACCCTGTGTCTGCCAAATGTATGTGTACCGCATTCACACCATTTCATGGCACTTAGGTCCACACCCAGGATCACGACTCTGAAAGGGTGCCCGGCCCTCACACCCGGGTCATGGCTCTGAAGGGGTGCCTCACACGGGCTCATGGTCTGAAGGGCCTCCGGCCTCACACCCCGGGTCATGGCACAAGGAGTGACCGGCCCTTCACACGCCGGGTCATGGCACTGAAGGTGCCCGGTCCTCACACCCCGGATCATGTCACTGAAAGGGTGCCCGGCCCTCACACACAGGGTCATAGCACTGAACGGGTGCCCATCCTCATACCCCGGGTCATGGTGCTGGAGGGTGCCTGGCCCTCACACCTGATTCATGGCACTGAAATCGAGCCCGGCCCCTCACACCCTGGTCAGGAAAGGAAGGGTGCCCGCCTCACACCCCAGGCCATGGTGCAGAGGGGTGGCCCTCACACCCCGGGTCATATCATCTGAAAGGGTGCCTGGCTTCACACCCCGGGTCATGTCACTGAAGGGGTGCACAGCCTCACACCGGTCATTGCACTGAAGGGGTGCCTCGCCCTCACACCCCGGGTCATGCATTAGGTGCCTGGCCCTACACCGCGGGCTGCAAGTGCCCGGCCTCACGCCCCGGGTCATAGCACTGATGAGGTGCCCGCCTCACACCCCTGCACTGAAGGAGCCGAGCTCTCACACCCCTGGTCATGTCACTAAAGGGGTGCCTGGCCTCACACCCCTGTGCTCATGTCACTGAAGGGTGCCCGGCCCCTCTATCCTGGGTCATGGCACTGATGAGATACCTGGCCTCACACCCCTGGCCATGGCACTGAAGGGGTGCCTGGCCCTCACCCTGCATATCACTTTAAGGGGTGCCCCTCACACCCCGGGTCATGTCACTGAAGGGGTGCCCGGCCCTCACACCCCGCGCTGCAGACATGAGGTGCCCGGCCCTCACACCCTGGCCATGGCACTGGAAGGGTGTCCTGCCTCACACACCCCGGGCTATGTTGCTGAGGGGGTCTCGGCCCTGACACACCTGGTCATTACACTGAAGGGGTTCACACCCCTGCAAGGGTGCCCCCCCACACCCCTGGGTCATATCACTGAAAGGGTGCCTGGCTTTCACACCTGGTCATGTCACTGAAGGGTGCCCAGCTCTCACACTCCACAGCACTGAAGGGGTGCCCGGCCCTCACACCCCGGTCAGTGTCACTGAAAGGGCGTCCAGCTCTCACAGTCCGGGCTCATGGCACAGAAGGGGTGCCCGGCCCTAACACCCTGGTCTTGTGAAGGGTGCCCGGCCCCACACCCTGGTTCAAAGCACTGTATGGGTGCCCGGCACTCACATCCTGTTTCATGGCAGGGTGCCTGGCCCCACACCCGTTCATGACACTGAAAGGGTGCGGCCCTCACATTCCGGGTCATAGCACTGAAGGTGCCCGGCCGTCATACCTCGGGTCATGGTGCTGGAGGGTGCCCGGCCCTCACCACCCCGAATTATGGACCTCAAATGAGCCCGGCCCTCACAACCTGGTGGCCTATAGTGCGGGTGCCCAGCCTCACACCCCGATTCATGGCACTGAAGGTGCCCGGCCCTCACACCCGGTCATTTCAAGGGGTGCTCGGCCTCACACCCGGTTCACAGCACTGGTGTCTGGCCTCACACCCCGGGCCATTGTGCTGGATTGGTGCCCGGCCTCACACCCCGGTTCATGGTGCTGAAGGTGTCCGGCAT
This sequence comes from Homarus americanus, assembly GCF_018991925.1. NCBI lineage: Eukaryota > Metazoa > Arthropoda > Malacostraca > Decapoda > Nephropidae > Homarus > Homarus americanus. The sequence goes on along the minus strand of NW_024734256.1, from coordinate 23,377 downwards.
TCACACCCCTGATTCATGGCACTGAAAGGGTACCCGGCCTCACACCCCACCTGACACTGAAGGGGTGCCCGGCCCTCACACCCCGGGTCATGGCACTGGAGGGGTGCCTGGCCCTACACCCCTGGTCAGGGTGCTGGAGTGGTGCCCGCCTCACCATTGATCACTGAAAGGGTGCCTCACACCCCAGGCTTGCCACTGAAGGTGCCCAGCTCACACTCCGGGTCATGTCACTGGGTGCCCAGCTCACACTCCGGGTCATGGCACTGAAGAGGTGCTTGGCCCTCACACCCCGGGTCATGGTGCTGAGGGGTGCCCGGCACTACACCTGGGTCATAGAAAGGGTGCTGGCCCTCACACCCCGGTTCATATCACTGTAGGGTGCCCTGCCCACACCCCGTTTCCATGTAACTGAAGGTGCCCGCCCCAAACCCCCGGCTCATATCACTTAGTGCCTGGCCTCACACCTGGGTCATGGTGCTGGAGGGGTGCCCAGCCCTGACACCCCTGGTCATGTGAAGGGGTGCCTGACCTCACACCCTGGTTCACAGCACTGTGTGGGTGCCCGGCACTCACACCCTGTTTCATGTCACTGAAGGTGCCCGCCTCACACCCCGGGTCATGGCACTGAAGGGGGAGCGAGTTTACACCCCTGGTCGTCACAAGGTGCTCGGCCTCACACCCCGGTTCATGTCACTGAAGGGGTGCCTGGCCCTCATCCCGGGTCATGGCACTGATGAGATGCCGGCCTCACACCTGGCCATGGCACTGAAGGGGTGCCTGGCCTCACACCCCGGGCAAAGCCACGGGGTGCCTGGCCCACACCCCGGGTCATGTCACTGAAGGGTGCCTGGCCCCACACTCAGTGGCATTGATTTGGTGCCTGGCCTCACACCCCTGGCCACAGACTGGAAGGTGTCCTGCCCCACACCCCGCTATGATGCTGGGGTGTCCGGCCCTGACACCTGGGTCACTACACTGAAGGGGTGCCTGGCTCACACCCCAGGCCATGGTGCTGAGGTGCCCGCCTCACACCCCCTGGTCATGTCATCTGAAGGTGCCCAGCTCTCACACTCCGGGTCATTGCACTGAAGGGGTGCCTGGCCCTCACACCCGGGTCATGTCACTGAAGCAGCCCTCACACCCAGGTGTCATGTCACTGAAAGGGTGCCCGGCCTCACACCCCGGGTAATAGCACTGAAGGGGTGCCCGGCCCTCATACCCCTGGTCATGGTGCTGAGGGTGCCTGGCCCTCACCACGATTCATGGCACTGAAATCGAGCCAGCCTCACACCCCGGGTCATGGCACTGGCGGTGCCCGCCTCACACCCCGGCCTCATGGCACTGAAGGGGGAGCCAGCCCTGACGCCCCGGTCTTGTCACTGAAGGGGTTCCCGGCCCACACACCCCGGGTCATGGGCACTAAGCGGTGCCCGGCCGTCACACCCTGGCCATGGCACTGAAGGTGTGCCTGGCCTCACACCCCTGGTTATAGACCCAAATGGGTGCCCGGCCTCACACCGGGTCATGCACTGAGGTGCCTGGCCCTCACACCCTGGTTCATGGCACTAAGGGTGCCTGGCCTCACACCCTGTTTCATGGCACTGAAGGTTCCCGGCCCTGACTCGGTTCATGTCACTGAAGGGGTCCCGCCCTCACACCCGGGGTCATGACAGCGGTGCCCGGCCGTTACACCCCTGGCCATGGCACTGAAGGTGCCTGCCCTCACACCCTGGTCATAGACCTAACGGGTGCCCGGCCCACACCCCGGGAAATGTCACTGAAAGGGTGCCCGGCCTCACACCCGGGTCAGCACTGAAGGGGTGCCCGGCCCTCATACCCCGGGTCATGGTGGGAGGGTGCCCGGCCTCACACCCGAACATGCACTGAAATCGAGCCCGGCACTCAACCCGGGTCATAGTGCTGAAGGTGCCCGGCCTCACACCTGATTCATGGCACTGAAGGTGCCCGGCCCTCACACCGATTCATGGCACTGAAATCGAGCCCGGCCCTCACGCCCCGGGTCATGGCACTGAAGGGGAGCCTGGCCTCACACCCCGATTCATGGCACTGAAGGTGCCCCCCACACCAGAGTCATGTAAGTGCCCAGCCACACCCCGGTTCACAGCACAGGTGTGCCCCGGCCCCCACACCCTGTTTATGGCACTGAAGGGGTGCCTGGCCTCACACCCCGGCTCATGGCCCTGAGGCGGAGCCCGGCCCTGACGCCCCGGGTCTTGTCACTGAGGGGTTACCGGCCCTCACACCCCAGGTCATGTCACTGAAGGGGTTTCTGCCCTCATACCCTGGGTCATGGCACTGGTGCCTGTCCTCACACCTTGGGTCATGGTGCTGAAGGTGCCTGGCTTTCACACCCCTGATTTAGGCACTGAAAGGGTGCCCGGCCTCAAACTCCGGGTCATGGTGTCGGAGGGTGCCAGGCCTCATACCCCTGGTCATGTCACTAAAGGGTGCCTGGCCCTCACACCCCGGTTCATGGGGTTGTTCTCATTCCACACCCGGGTGATGTTGATGGGGTGCCTAGCCCTCACACCCCGGGTCATGGTACTGAGCTGCATGGTCCTCACACCCCGGTGCTGATGGGGTGCCTGGCCCTTATACCGGGTCATGGTGCTGGAGGTGCCTGGCCCTCATACCCCGGGTCATGGTGCTGGAGGGGTGCCCGGCCTCACACCCCGGAATCATGGCACTGAAACGAGCCTGGCACTCACAACCCGTCATAGTGCTGAAGGTGCCCGGCCTCACACCCCTGATTCATGGCACTGAGGGGTGCCCCTACACCCCGATTCATGGCACTGAAACGAGCCAGCCTCACACCCCGATTCATGGCACTGATGGGGTGCCCGGCCCTCACACCCCGAGTGCCCAGCCTCACACCCCGGTTCACAGCACTGTAGGTGCCCCTGCCTCACACCCCGTTTCATGGCACTGAAGGTGCCCGGCCTCACACCCCGGCTCTGGGCCCTGAAGCGAGCCCGGCCATTCATGTCACTGAAAAGGTGCTCCGGCCCTCACACCCTGGTCATGGGTGGTATTGAGGGGTGTCCAGCCTTCACACCCCGGGTCATGGGGTTGAAGCGGTTCCTGGCCATCACACCCCGAAGTCAGGTTGATAGTGCCCGCCGACCCTGGATTCTGGCACTGAAATCGACCCCTGGCCCTAATACCCTTGGGCCGCGGTACAAGGGTGCCTGGCCCTCACACCCATTCATTCTCACTGAGGTCCTGACCACACAACGGGTCATGTGGCAAAAGCCCGGCCCTCACACCCTGTTCAAGAACACTGTAGAGTCTGGCCCTCACACCCTGTTTCATGGCACTGAAAGGGTGCCTGGCCATCACACCCCGGTTCATGAGACACTGAAGGTGCCTGGCCCTACACCGGGTCATGGAACTGAAGGTGAACGGCCCTCACACCTGGCCATGGACCCAAAGGGGTGCCTGGCCTCACACCACGGGTCATGGGGTTGAAGCGGGTTCCCGGCCCCTACACCTGGGAAGGTTGGTGTCACTGAGCAAAGCCTGGCCCTCACACCCCAGGCTACAGCACATTGAAGGTTCCCGGCTCCTCACACCCTGGGTCATGGAAGGAAGGTGCTCTGGGTCTCACACCCCTGGATCATGGGTGCTGAAGGGGTGCCTGGCTTTTCACACCTGATTCATGGCACTGAAAGGTGCTCACCCCCAAACCCCGGTCATATGGTGCCGAGGTGCCCGCCCTCAACTGAAATCGACCCGGCCTCATACCCCAGGTCATGGCACTGAAAAGGTGCCAGGCCTCACACCCGTGTCATGTGAAGGGTGCCGGCCACCTGCATAGCTCCACAGGTTTCGCCCTCCACCCCTTCCATGGCACCAAAGGGTGTCAGCACCTCACACCCTGTCTATGTCGCCCTTAGGGTGCCAGCGCACACCCCAGTCATGGTGCAGAGAGGGTGCCCGACCCCGACACCCAGGTCATGTGAAGGGGTGCCAACACACCCTTTAAAGCACTGAATGGGTGGCCGGCACTCACACCCTGCTTCATAGCACTTAAGGGTGCCGTCTCACACCTCGGGTCATGCACCATGGGGTGCCAGCCCTCACACCCACGTCATGGTGCTGAAGGGTGCCCGGCCCTCAAACCCAGGTCATGCCACTGAAGGTGCCCGGCCCACACCCGGGTCATCAAGGTGCCCGCCCATCACACCCGGGTCATGTCTCTAAGAGGTACCCGCCCTCACACCCCGGGTCATGTCACTGGAAGGGTGCCCGGCCTTCACCCAGTTCATGCTCTGTAGGGGTGCCCAGCCTCACGTTCATAGCACTGAAGGGGTGCCAGCCACCCTAGTTCATACCACAGGTGCCCGGCGCTCCACCCCGGTCATGATGCAGGAGGTGCCCGAGCCCTGACACCGGTCATGAAGGGGTGCCCAGCACACACACCACACTTTCAAAGCACTGAATGGGTGAGCCGCACTCACCCCGTTCAAGCCCCAAGGTGCCCCGCCCTCACACCTCGGACGCCCAGCACTAAGGCGTGCCCAGCCCTCACTATGTCATGAATTGCCAGGCCTACCCGGCCATCGTCACTGGGAAGGTGCCCGGCCCTCACACTCCAGGTCAAACAGATTGCTGGAGAGGTGCCCGGCACTCACACCCTGAGTCATATCTCTAAAGAGGTGCCACGGCCCTCACACCCCGGGTCATGTCACTGAAGAGGTGCCCGGACCCTCCACACCCAGCCCATGGCACTAAGGCATGCCAGCCCTCACCCTGGTCAGAGCCAAACGAGTGCCCGAGCCCCTCACCCCCAGTTCATGGGGCTGAAGGTGCCCAACGGTCATCATGGCACATAGGATGACCGCCCCCACACCCAGCATGCGCACTGAAACAGGGTTCAGCCTCCCCGGGTCATGGTGCTAGACAGAGCCACTGGCCCATCACACACTGGTCATAACACTGAAGGGTGCAACCCTCACACCCCAGATCAAGTCACTCAATGCTGCCCGGCCCTCACCCCTGGTCATGGCACTGAAGGTGCCTGGCGCTCACACCCAGGGTCATGATGCTGAAGGGGTGCCAGCTTTCACGATTCATAGCACTGGACCCGGCCCTCACACCCCCTGGCCACGATGGCTGAGGGTTGCCCAGCCCTCACACCCAGGTTTAAGAAGTCTAAGCGGTTCCGCCATCCACACGGTCATGGAGCGATGGGGTGCCAGCCCTCACACCGATTCTGACACTGAAATCGAGCCAGCCCTAACACTCTGGGTCATGGTGCTGAATGGGTGCCAGCTTTCCACCCGATTCATGGCACTGAAAGGTGCCCGCCCGCACCCAGGTTATGTCAATAAAGGATGCCCGGCCCTCACACCCCAGGCATGTGCTGAAGGGGTGCCAGCCTCACACCAGTTCATAGCACTGGGGTACCCCTCACACCTTACCCAGTCCATGGTGCTGAGGGGTGCCCGCCCTCACACCCGGGTCATGGGGGAAGCGGCCCCCGGCCATCACACCCCAAGGGTCATGAGTGCTGATGGGTGCCCGGCCCTCCCACACCCTGGTCATAGACCCAAACAGTCCCAGCCCCCACACACCCTGGTCACAGACCCAAACAGAGTGCGGCCGGGTTGGGGCTGAAGGTGTGACCCGCCCTCGGGATGGGTGCCTGCCCCACACACCGGGGTCATGGTGCTGAAGGTGCCCGGCCTCACACCCCGGGTCATGGTGCTGAAGGGGTGCCTGACCCTCACACCCCGGGTCATATCACTAAAGGTGCCAGGCCTCACACCTGGTCATGTCACTGAAGTGGTGCCTGCCCTCACACCCTGGGTCATGGCACTGATGAGGTGCCCGGCCTCACACCTGTACATGGCACTGAAGGCTTGTCCTGCTCTCACACCCTTGGTCATGTACCCAAAGTGGTGTCCGCCCACACCCTGGATTCATGGCACTGAGGTGCCCGCCCTCACACCCCGGGCCTTAGTTCTGAGATGGCCTTGGCCCTGACACCCCGGGGTCATATATCGAAGGGGTGCCTGACCACACCCCGGGCCATGATGTTAGAGGGTGCCCACCTCACATACCGGGTCAGGAGCTGAAGGATGCCTGGACATCACACCCCGGGTCATGTCACTAAAGGGGTGCACGGGCCTCATACCGGGTCATGGGAGCTGAAAGGTGCCTGGGCTGTCACACCCCGGTCATGGCACTGAAGCGGTGCCTGGCCGCTTGCACCCCCGGCCATGGCACTGAAGGTGTGCCTGGTCCACACCCCTGGCTAAAGACCTAAACGGGTGCTCAGCCTCACACCCGGTCATGGTACTGAAAGGGTACCTGGCCCACACACCCGGGGTCATGTCATTGAAGGGGTGCCCGCCCTATACCTGGGTCATGGTGCTGAAGGGGTGTCTGGCCCTGACGCCATGGTTCATGTCATTTCTTTGGGGTGGTGCCCGACCTCACACCCCGGGTCATGGAGACCAGCAGGGTGCCCGGCCGTCACACCCCTGGCCATGGCACTGAAGGTATGCTCAGCCCCTCACACCCCTGGTGAGCTAGTCCAGTGCCCGGCCCTCACCTCGTGTCATGGCACTGAAGGAGGGACTGGGTTCAAACCCCGGGTGATGGCACTGAAGGCGATCAGCCTCAGCACTCCTGGGTCATGGCACTGAAGGTATGCCCAGCCTCACACCTGTGGTCATAGAGCCAAACGAGTGCCTGGCCTCACCCCCGGGTCATATCATTGAAGGTGCCTGTCCTCACACCCAGGGTCATATCACTGGAAAAATGCTCCGGCCTCACACTCCAGGGCTTACAGAAGCCTGAAGGCGTGCCTGGCCTCACATACCGGGTCATGGCACTGAAAAAGGTGCCCGTCTCACACCTGCATCATGTGAAGGGGTGCCCACCACACTCTGTCTATAGCTCTGTAGGGGTGCCCGCCCTCACACCTGCTCTTCATGGTGCACTAAAGGGGTGCCCGGCCCTCACACCCCGGGTTCACAGCACTGTAGGGGTGCCTGGCTCACACCCCTGATTCACATGGCACTGAAAGGGTGCCTGCCCTCACACCCCCGGTTCATGACACTGAAGGGGTGCCCTGGCCCTCACACTCCCGGGTCATGGTGCTGAGGGGTGCCTGGCCCTCACACCCCGGGTCATGTCACCAAAGGTGCCTGGCCCTCACAACCCAGGTCATGTCACTGAAGGGGTTCACGGCCCCTCACACCCCTGGGTCATGGCACTGAAGGGGTGCCCGGGCCCTCACACCCCGGGTCATGGCACTGGCGTGCCTGGCCGTCACGCCCTGGCCATGGCACTCAAAGGTATGCCCGTCCCTCACACCCCTGGTCATAGAGCTTAAACGAGTGCCCGGCCCTCTCCTCCCGGTCATGGCACTGAAGGAGGGACCGGCCTCACACCGGGTCATGGTAATTGAAGGAGGACTGGCCCTCACACCTCGGGTAATGGTACTGAAGGGTGCCTGACCACACAACTGGTCATAGAGCTTAAACGAGTGCCCGGCCCTCTCCTCCCGGGTCATGGCACTGAAGGAGGGATTCGCCCTCAATTCCGGGTCATGGCACTGAAGGAGGCCTGGCCCTCACCCCCCTGGCCATATCATTAGCGTGCCTGGCCCTCACACCCAGGGTCATATCACTGAAAAATGCCTGGCCTCAAGCACCCTGGGTCATAGTTTGAAGGTGTGCTCATTCCTCATATTCCCGGGTCATGCACTGAAAAAGTGCCTGGCCTTCACACCCTGTGTCATGTGAAGGTGCCTGGCCCTTGCCACTCTGGTTCATAGCTCCCCAGAAATGGCCCTCACACCCCTGCTCCCCATGGCACTGAAGGGCTGCCTGGCCCCGGATGCCCAGGGTCATGTCACTGAAGGGGTGCCCGGCCCTCACACCCCTATTCATGGCACTGAAGGGGTGACCGGCCCCCACAACCCGGTTCATAGCACTGTAGGGGTGCCCGGCCTTCACACCGCGATTCATGGCACTGAAAGGGTGCCCGGCCCTCACACCCCGGTTCATGACACGGAAGGGGTGCCCGGCCCTCACACTCCGGGTCATGGTGCTGGAGGGGTGCCCGGCCCTCACACCCTGGGTCATGTCACTAAAGGGGTGCACGGCCCTCACACCCCGGGTCATGTCACTGAAGGGGTTCACGGCCCTCACACCCCGGGTCATGGACCTAAAGGGGTGCATGGCCCTCACACCCCGGGTCATGGACCTAAAGGGGTGCCCGGCCCTCACACCCCTATTCATGGCGCTGAAGGGGTGCACGGCCCTCACACCCCGGTTCACAGCACTGTAGGGGTGCCCGGCCTTCACACCCCGTTTCAATGCACTGAAAGGGTGCCCGGCCGTCACACCCCGTTTCATGACACTGAAAGGGTGCCCGGCCCTCACACCCCGGGTCATGGCACTGAAAGGGTGAACGGCCCTCACACCCCGGGTCATGGACCTAAAGGGGTGCCCGGCCCTCACACCACGGATCATGGGGTTGAAGCGGTTCCCGGCCCTCACACCCCGGGTCATGGTGCTGGAAAATGCCAACCCTCTCACCCGGGTCATGTCTGCTGAAGAAGTGCCCAGCCTCTTTTGGTCCGCAGCACTGAAGGGGTGCCTGGCCCTCACACCCCGGGTCATGGAGCTGAAGGGGTGCCCGGCTTTCACACCCCGATTCATGGCACTGAAAGGGTCCCCTTCCCTCACACCCTGGGTCATGGCACTTAAAGGGTGCACGGCCCTCACACCCCGGGTCATGGACCTAAAGGGGTGTCCGGCCCTCACACCACGGATCATGGGGTTGAAGCAGTTCCCGGCCCTCACACCCTGGGTCATGGCACTGAAGGGGTGCCTGGCCCTCACACCCCGGGTCATGGTGCTGAAGGGTTTCCCGGCTTTCACACCCCGATTCCTGGCACTGAAGGGGTGCCCGGCCCTCACACCTCGGTTCATGGTGCCTGAGGGGTGCCCGGCCCTCACACCCCGGATCATGGGGTTGAAGCGGTTCCCTACCATCACACCCCGGGTCATGGTGCTGATGGGGTTCCCGGCCCTCACACCCCGATTCTTGGCACTGAAATCGAGCCCGGCCATAACATTCTGGGTAATGGTGCTGAAGGGGTGCCCGGCCCTCACACCCCAATTCATTTCACTGTTTTGGTGCCGGACCCTCACAGCCCGGGTCATGTGAAGGGGTGCCCGGCCCTCACACCCCAGTTCGCAGCACTGTAGGGGTGCCCGGACCTCACACCCCGTTTCATTGCAATGAATGGGTGCCGGGCCCTCACACCCCGGTTCATGACACTGAAGGGGTGCCCGGCCCTCACACCCCGGGTCATGGCACTGAAGGGGTGCACGGCCCTCACACCCCAGGTCATGGACCTAAAGGGGTGCCCAGCCCTCACACCACAGGTCATGGGGTTGAAACGGTTCCCGGCCCTCACACCCCGGGTCATTTTGGTGGAGGGATGCCCGTCCCTCACACCCAGGGTCATGGCACTGCAGGGGTGCCTGGCCCTCACACTCCGGGTCATGGTGCTGAAGGGATGCTCGGCTTTCACACCCGGATTCATGGCACTGAAAAGGTCCCCGACCCTCAAAACCCGGGTCATGGTGTCTGAGGGGTGCCCGGCCCTCACACCCCGGGTCATGTCACTAAAGGGGTTCCCGGCCCTCACACCCCGGGTCATGTCATTGAAGGTGTGCCCGAACCTCACACCCCGGGTTATGGTGCTGATGGGGTGCCCGGCCCTCACACCCCAGTTCTTGGCACTGAAATCGAGCCCTGCCCTAACACCCTGGATCATGGTGCTGAAGGGGTGCCCGGCCCTCACACCCCGGGTCATGGCTCTGAAGGTGTGCCCGAACCTCACACCCCAGGTCATGGTGCTGGAGGTGTGCCCGAACCTCACACCCCGTCCCATGTCACTGAAAGGGTGTCCGGCCTTCAAACCCCGGGTCATGTCATTGAAGGTGTGCCCGACCCTCACACCCCGGGTCATGGGGTTGAAGCGGTTCCCGGCCATCACACCCCGGGTCATGCTGAAAATGGGGTGCCCGGCCCTCACACCCCTGGTCATAGACCGAAACGAGTGCCCGGCCCTCACACCCCTGGTCATGCTGAAAATGGGGTGCCCGCCTCACACCCCTGGTCATAGACCGAAACGAGTGCCTGGCCTCACACCCCTGGTCATAGACCTAAACGAGTGCCCGCCCACCCCGGTCGGTCATAGACCCAAACGAGTGCCCGCCTCACACCCCTGGTCATAGACTCCAAACGAGTCTGCCTTACACCCCTGGTCATGGGGGGTTGAAGGTGTGCCCCTGCTCACACCCTGGTCATGGCAGCAGGAAGGGAGGACAGGCCTCACACCCGGGTTATGGCACTGAAAGTGTGCCCTGCCCACACACCCTGGGTCAAGTGTCACTAAAGGGTGCCTGAACCTCACACCCCGGGTGTCATGTCACTGAAAGGGTGCCTGGCCTCACACCACGGGTCATAGCACTGAAGGGGTGCCCAGCCCTCATACTCCTGATCATGGTGCTGAGGTGCCTGGGCCTCTACACCCTGCAAGCTGCATGAAGCGGGGCTGCCTGGCCTCACACCCAGTGTCGTGAAGTGGTGCCTGCCCTCACCCTGGATTCATAGCTCTGTAGGCTGCCTGGCCCTCACACCCTGTTTCATGGCACTAGTAGTCCCTGCCTCACACCCCGGCCTGCGGCACTACAGGGGTTCCTTTGGCCTCACACACCCCGACATGGCACTGAAGCACTGCCTGGCCTTCACACCTGGTTATAGACCCAAACAGGTGTTCGGCCTTTCACACCCCTGGGTGTCATGTGAAGGGGTGCCTGGCCCTCACACCCCGGTTCATAGCACTGAAGTTGTGCCTGCCCTCACACCCTGTTTCATGGCACTCAAGGGTAGCCTGACCACCCTGGCTCATGGCACTAAGGGGTGCCTGAATCGATGCCCCGGTCATGTCACTGAAGGTGGCTGCCTCACACCCCTGGGTCATGTCACTGAAGGGTGCCCAGCTGTCACACCCCTGGCCATATTCCTGAAGGTGTGCTCAGCCTCACACACCTGGCTGAGACCTAAATGGGTGGCCGGCTCCCTCACAACTGGGACATAGCTGAGTGGGGTTCCTGGCTGTCACACCTCAGGTCATGGCACTGAAGGAGTGGCTGGCCTCACACCCCGGGTCATGGTACCCAGCGTGCTCGGCCCTCACACCCTGGGTCATAGCAATTGAAGGTGCCTGGCCTCATACTGGTTATGGTGCTGAGGGGTGCTCCCAGCCCTCACACCCCTGATTCATGGCACTGAACGAATCGAGCCCGGCCCTCACCCTGGTCATATTGCTGAAGGCACCTGGCGCTCACACCCCCTGATTCATGGCTCTTGAAGGGGTGCCTGGCCTCAAACCCTGGGCTGCACCAGCAGACCTGGCCTCACACCCTGTGTCATATGGAAGGGTGCTCCGGCCTCACACCTGGGTGTCATGTGAAGTGGTGCCTGGCCCTCACACCCTGCCTCATGGCACTCATGGGGTGCCCGGACCACACCCTGGGCTCCTGCACTGAAGGGTGCCTGTAACTGACGCCCCGGTCATGTCATCACTGAAGGTGGCTGGCCCTCTTCACACCCCGGGTCATGTCACTGAAGGGTGCCCAGCCGTCACACCCCCTGGCCATGGTCTGAAGGTGCTCGGCCCTCACACACCTGGCTATAGACTCCAACGGCGGGGCCGGGCCCCTACAACTCGACATGGGGGCTGAAGGGTTCCCGCCGTCACACCTCAGGTCATGGCACTGAAGGAGTGGCTGGCCTCACACCCCGGGTCATAGGCACTGAAAGGGCGTCGTGCCTCTGGCACCCCTGGGTCATGGCACTGAAGGGGTGCCTGGCCCTCACACCCCTGGCCATAGACTCCAAACGAGTGCCCGGGCCCTCACATCCTGGGTCATAAGCAGAAGGCCTGCTGTCACACCCTGAGTCAATGGCACTGAAGGAGTGGCTGGTCTCACACCTGGGTCATGGCACTGAAGGGTGTTCGGCTCACACCCCTGGTCATAGCACTGGCTGGGGTGCCTGGCCCCCACCCCTGGGTCATGGTGTTGAGGGTTGCTCTGGCCTCACACCCCAGTTCTCATAGCACTGTAGCGGTGCCCGGCCTCACACCCTGCTCCTGATGAGCACTGAAAGGGTGCCTGCCCTCACACCTGATTCTCTGGCACTGAAATTGAGCCTGCCTCACACCCCGGGTCATGGCACTGAAGGGGTGGCTGGCTCACACCCTGGTCATGGTGCTGAAGGGGGCCTGGCCTCACACCCCTGGATTCATGGCACTGAAAGGTGCCTGGCCTCACACCCCTGATTCCTGGCACTAGGAGCCTGGCCTGGGCTACACCGGGTCCATAGGGTTGAAGGGGTGCTGGGCCTCACACCCTGATTCATGGTACCAAGGGGTGGGAAGGCCTCACACCTGGGGTCATGGTGCTGAAGGGGGTGCCTGCCTCACGACCCTGGATTCATGGTGCACTGTGCTGCGCCCGCCTCACACCCTGGTTCATGGCACTGAAGGGGCCCGTCCGTCACACCCCGGTTCATACACTGAAAGGGTGCCCGGTCCTCACACCCCGGTTCATGGCACTGAAAAGGTGCCCGACCTCACACCTGCAGCAAAGGGGTGCCCGCCCCAGCACCCCTGTCCACAGCATCAGCGTGCCCGGCCTTCACACCCCGGGTCATGGCATTGAGGGGTGCCTGGCCTCACACCTGATTCATGGCACTGAAGGGGTGGCATTCACACTCCAACAGGCTGGAGCAAGCCTGGCCCTCACACCCTGGATTCATGGCACTGAAAGGGTGCCCGGTTCAAGCACCCTGGTTCATGGCACTGAAAGGTGCCTGCCCCACACCCTGGGTTCATGACACTGAAAGGGTGCCTGCCTCACACTCCTGGCCCATGGCACTGGAAGGTGCTCGACCCTCAGACCTGTCATGTGAAGGGGTGCCCGGCCTCACACCGCGGTTCATAGCCTGTAGGGGGTGCCCTGCCCCTTGCTAATTCCCTGCTTCCCATTGCACTACAGCGTGCCTGGCCCTCACACCCCTGGTCATGGCACTGAATCGGTGCGCGACCGTCACACCCCTGGCTATGGCACTGGAAGGTGCCTGGCTCACACCCCTGGCTCATAGGACTCCAACGATTGCCCGGCCCTCACACCCCTGGTTCATGCACTGGAAAGGGTTCCCCAGCCCACACACCCCGGGTCACACATTGAAGGGCACGGCCCCACACCCCTAGATCATGTCACTGAGGGTGCCCGGCCTCACACCCCAACATAGCACTGAAGGGGTCCCCGGCCTCATGCCCTGGCTATGGTGCTGAGGGGTGCCCGGCCCTCACACTCCACCACATGCAGAGACTGAAATCGAGCCCGGCCCTCACATTCCCGGGCCATGACACTGAGCCAGCAGCCTCACACCCCTGCGGTCATGTAAAGGGGTGCCCAGCCCTCACACCCCGGTTCATAGGCCCAGGGATGCCTCTGGCCCTCACACCCCTGCCCCATGGCACGCAAGGGTGCCTGGCCCTCACACCCCGGCTCATGGCACTAAGGTGCCTGCCCTCACCCCAAGGCCATGGCACTGAGTGTGGTGCCCGCCGTCACACCCCCTGGCCATGGCACTACAGTGTGCCTGGCCTCAAGGCCACCTGGTTATAGGACCTAAACGGGTGGCCGGGCCTCACACCTCGGGTCATGGGGCTGAAGGGGTGCCCAGCCTCACACCCTGGGTCATGGCACTGAAGGAGGGATCTGGCCCCACACCCCGGCCCATGGCACTGAAAGGGTGTCCGCCCACACACCCTGGGTCATGCCATTGAAGGCACCTGCCTCAAACCCCGGGGTCATGTCACTGAGGCAGCCTGGCTGTCACACCCTCAACAGTAGCACTGAGGGGTGCCTGCCCTCACCCTTGGGGTTATGGTGCTGGAGGGTGCCCAGCCTCCTCACACCCTGATTCATGGCACTGAAATCGAGCCAAGTTCCTCACACCGCAGGTGTCATATTGGCTGGGACAGCACTTGCGCTCACACCCTGATTCCATGGCACTGAAGGGGTGCTCAGTCTCTCAAACCCCGGGTCATGGCACTGGAAGGGGGGCCTGTCCTGTCACACCCCGGTTCATGACACTGAAAGGGTGCCTGGCCTCACACTCCCCGGTTCATGGCACTGAAAGGTGCCTGACCACACCTGTGTTGCGTAAAGGGGTGCCTGGCCTCACACCCCAGTCTACAGCACTGCAGGTGCCCGGCCTTCACACCCTGGTCATGGAGGCTGAAGGGTGCTCTGGTCTCACACCCCTGATTCATGGCACTGAAGGGGTGGTTGGCCTCACACCCCTGGGTCATGGTGCTGAAGGGGTGCCCCTGGCCTCACACCCCTGATTCATGGCACTGAAAGGGTGCCCGGCCCTCACACCCTGTTCATGGCACTGAAGGGTGCCTGTCCACGCACCTCGGTTCATGACACTGAAAGGGTGCCTGGGCCCTCACACCCCCGGTTCATGGCACTGAAAGGTGCCTGACCTCACACCTGCAGTCATGTGAAGGGGTGCCCTGCCCTCACACTGCGGTTCATAGCTCTGTAGGGGTGCCCTCTGCTCACACCTGCTTCCATTGCACTAAAGGGGTGCCCTGCCCTCACACCCTGTTTCATTGCACTCAAAGGGGTGCCTGGCCCTCACACCCCTGGGTCATGGCACTGAATCGGTGCGCGACTGTCACACCCTGGCCATGGCACTGCTGCATGCTCCGGCCTCACACCCCCTGGTCATAGACTCCAACGATTGCCCGGCCTCACACCCCCGGCGGTTCATGGCACTGAAAGGTTCCTGTTTCTCCACACACCCTGGGTCATGTCATTGAAGGTTACCTGCCCACCCTAGATCATAAAACACTGAAAGGGGTGCCCGCCCTCACACCCCTGGTCATAGCACTGAAGGGGTCCCTGGCCCTCATACTCAAGGTTATGGTGCTGAGGGTGCCTGGCCCTCACACCCCAATTCATGGCACTGAAACGAGCCTGGCCTCACACTCCCGGGCCATGGCACTGGAAAGGTGCTAGGGCCCTCACCTCGTGTCATGTACGGGTGCCCAGCCCTCACACCCCGGTTCATAGCTCAGAGGGATGCTCTGCTCACACCCTGTTTCATGAGACCAAGTGTCGGCCTCACACCCCGGCCTATGGCACTAAGGTGCCTGGCCCTCACACCCTGCGTCATGGCAGACCAGGTGCCTGGCTGTCACACCCCTGGCCATGGCACTGAAGGTGTGCCTGGCTTTCACACACCCAAGAACTCCAACGGTGGCTGGCCCACACACCACGGGGTCATGGGCTGAAAGGGTAACCGCCCACACCCCTGGGTCATGTCATTGGCACCTGCTCACACCCCTGGGTCAGTGTCACTGAGGCGGGTGCCCGGCCGTCACACCCCTGGGTCATAGCACTGAAGGTGCCCGCCCTCATACCCTGCTGAGGTGCTGGAGGGGTGCCCACACCCCTGGGATTCATGGCACTGAAATCGAGCCCACCCTCACACCCTGGGTCATATTGCTGAAGGGGTACCTGGCGCTCACACCCCTGATTCATGGCACTGAAGGGTGCTGGCCTCAAACCCCGGGTCATGGCACCAAAGGTGCCCGGCCTCACACTCCTGCAGGTCATATGGAAGGGTGTCTGTTCTCACACCCTGCAGAAACATGTGAAGTGGTGCCCGGCCTCACACCCCGATTCATAGCTCTGTTGGTTAGCCTGGCCCTCACACCTCTGCTTCATGGCACTAAAGGGGTGCCTGTCTCTCACATCCTGTGTCATGGCACTAAAGGGTGCCTGGCTCACACCATGTTCATAGCTCTGTAGGGGTGCCCTGCCCTCACACACCCCGTTTCATTGCACTAAAGGGGGTGCACGGTCTCACACTCCGGGTCATGGTACTGAATCTGGTGCCTGGCTGTCACACTCCCTGGCTATGGCACTGAAGGTATGCCCGGCCCTCACACCCCCTGGTCATAGACCTAAAACGAGTGTCCGCCCTCACATCCTGGCCAAGTGGGGCTGAAGGGTGCCCGGCCCTCACATCCCGGGTCATGGGGCTGAAGGGGTGCCCAGCCCTCACACCCCGGTTCATGGCACTGAAAGGGTGCCCAGCCCACACACCCAGGGTCATGTCATTGAAGGGGTGCCCGGCCCTCACAAGCTGGATCATGTCACTGAAAGGGTGCCCGTCCCTCACACCCCGGGTCATAGCACTGAAGGGGTGCCTGGCCCTCATACCCCGGGTCATGGTGCTGGAGGGGTGCCCGGCCCTCACACCCCAATTCATGGCACTGAAATCGAGCCCGGCCCTCACACCCCGGGTCGTGGCACTGGAAAGGTGCTCGGCCCTCACACCCCGTGTCATGTGAAGGGGTGCCCGGCCCTCACACCCCGGTTCATAGCTCTGTAGGGGTGCCTGGCCCTCACACCCCGTTTCATGGCACTAAAGGGGTGCCCGGCCCTCACACCCCGGCTCATGGCACTAAAGGGGTGCCCGGCCCTCACACCCTGCGCCATGGCACTGAAGCGGTGCCCGGCCGTCACACTCCTGGCCATGGCACTGACGGTGTGCCCGGCCCTCACACAGCTGGTTATAGACCTAAACGGGTGGCCCTGCCCTCACACCTCGGGTCATGGGGCTGAAGGGGTGCCCGGCCCTCACACCGCGGGTCATGGCACCGAAGGAGTGATCGGCCCGCACACCCCGGGTCATGGCACTGAAAGGGTGTCCGGCCCACACACCCCGGGTCATGTCATTGAAGGGGTGCCCGCCCTTCACACCCCGGGTCATGTCACTCAAAGGGTGCACGGACCTCACACCCGGGTCATGGCACTAAAATCGAGCCCGGCCCTCACACCCCGGGTCATGGTGCTGAAGGGGTGCCCGGCCCTCACACCCCGGTTCGCAGCACTGTAGGGGTGCCCGGCCCTCACACCCCGTTTCATGGCACTGAAAGGGTGTCCGGCCCTCACACCCAGGTTCATGACACTGAAGGGATGCCCGGCCCTCACACCCCGAGTCATAGCACTGAAGGGGTGCACGGCCCTCACACCCCGGGTCATGGACCTAAAGGGGTGCGCGGCCTCACACCATGGGTCATGGGGTTGAAGCGGTTCCCGGCCCTCACACCCCGGGTCATGGTGGTGGAGGGGTGCCCGGCCCTTACACCCCGGGTCATGTCACTGAAGGGGTGCCCGGCCCTCACACCCCAGGTCATGTCACTGGAGGGGTGCCCGACCCTCACACCCCGATTCTTGGCACTGAAATCGAGCCCGGCCCTAACACTCTGGGTCATGGTGCTGAAGGGGTGCCCGGCCCTCACACCCCAGGTCATGTCACTGAAGGGGTTCCCGGCCCTCACACCCCGGGTCATGGCACTGAAGGGGTGCCTGTCCCTCACACCCCGGGTCATGGCACTGAAGGAGTGATCGGCCCTCACACCCCGGTTCATGGCACTGAAAGGGTGTCCGGCCCAAACACCCCGGGTCATGGCAGACCAGGGTGCCTGGCCCACACCTGGGTCAGTCACTGAAGGTGGCCTGGCTCACACTGGGTCATGGTGCTGGAGGGTGCCCTGGCCTTTCACATCCTGCTCTCATGGCACTGAAGGCACCTGCCTCACACCCTGCTCCCATGGCACTGAAGGGTGCCTGGCCTCACACCCGGGTCATGGCACTGAAGGAGTGATCTGGCCTCACACCTGGCTGCACTGAAAGGGTGCCTGCCCTCACACCCCAAGTCATGGTGCTGGAGGGTGCCTGGCCTCACATCCCGTTTCATGGCACCGAAAGGGTGCCCGGACCTCAAACCCTGATTCATGGCATTGGAGGGGTGCCCGCCCCACTCTGGGTCATGGTGCTGAGGGTGCCCTGCCCTCACACCCCAGGGGTCATGTCACTGGGCAGCCTGGCCCTCACACCCTGGGTCATGGTGATGGGAGGGTGCCCGCCCACACCCTGTTTCATGGCACTGGAGGCCTGCCCTCACACCCCTGGGTCATGGCACAAGGAGGACTGGTCTTCCCACCCCGGTCATGGCACTGAAAGGGTGCCTGGCCCACACACCTGGGTCATAAGCCACAAGGTGCCTGGCCCTCACCACGGGTCATGGTGCTGAGGTGCCCGGCTCACATCCGTTTCATGGCACTGAAAGGGTGCCTGACCTCAAACCCCTGATTCATGGTGCATTGAAGGGGTGCCCTACCTCACACCCTGGGTCATGTCATTGAAGGTGGCCTGGCTCACACCCCGGGTTATGGTGCTGAGGGGTGCCCGGCCTTCACATCCTGTTTCATGGCACTGAACGGATGCCCGGCCTCACAACCCCGGTTCATAGCTTCCAGGGTGCCTGTCCACACCCCAGGTCATGTCACTGAAGGGGTTCCTGGCCCTCACACCCCGGGTCATGGCACTGGAAGGGGTGCTCTGTCCTCACACCCTGGGTCATGGCATCAAGGAGTGACTGCCTCCCACCCCTGGTCATGAGACCACTGAGGGGTGCCTGGCCCACACACTGGGGTCATGCCAGCTGCTGGGTGCCTGGCCCTCACACCCCGGTCATGGTGCTGGAGGTGCCTGGCCTTCACATTCTGTTTCATGGCAATTGAAAGGGTGCCCGACTCAAACCCTGATTCATGGCATTGAAGGGTGCCCTACCTCACACCTCCTGGGTCATGTCATTGAAGGTGCCTGGCCCTCACACCCCGGGGTTATGGTGCTGGAGGTGCCTGCCTTCATATCCCGTTTCATGGCACTGAACGGATGCTCCGCCCTCACAACCCCGGTTCATAGTTTGCAGGGGTGCCTGTCCCTCACACCCCAGGGTCATGTCACTGAAGGGGTTCTTGGCCCTCACACCCCGGGTCGGCACTGAAGGGGTGCCTGTCCCTCACACCCCGGTCATGGCACTGAAGGAGTGATCGGCCCCTCACACCCCGGTTCATGGCATCGAAAGGGTGTCCGGCCCAAACACCGGGTCATGGGCTGAAGGGGTACCTGCCCTCACACCCTGGGTCATGGCACTGGAAAGAGTGACTGCCTCACACCCCGGTCATGGCACTGAATGGGTGCCCAGCCCACACACTCCGGGTCATGTCATTGACAAGGTTCACACCCCTGGGTCATGGTGTGCTGAGGGGTGCCTGGCCTTCACATCCTGTTTCATGGCACTGAAAGGGTGCCTGGGCTCACACCCTGCTCATGGCAGCACTGAAAGGTGCCTGGCCTCACACCTGGTCACAGACTGAAGGAGTGACTGCCCTCACACCCTGGTCATGGCACTGAAGGGGTGCCTGGCCTCACACCCCCGGGTCATGGTGCTGAGGGTGCCTGGCCTTCACATCCCTGTTTCATGGCACTGAAAGGGTGCCCGACCTCAAACCCCTGATTCATGGCATTAAGGGTGCCTGGCCACACTCTGGGTCATGTTGAGGGTGCCCGGCCCTCACACCCCAGGTCATGTCACTAAAGGTGCCCGCCCTCACCCCGGGTCATGGTGATGGAGGGTGCCCGGCCTTCACACCCCTGCCTGCAGCACTGAAGGTGCCCGCCCTCACACCCCGGGTCATGGCACTGAAGGAGGACTGGCCTCACACCCCGGTCATGGCACTGAAAGGGTGCCCGGCCCACACACTCCGGGTCATGTCATTGAAAGGCCTGGCCCTCACACCCTGGGTCATGGTGCTGGAGGGTGCCCGGCTCACATCCTGTTTCATGGCACTGGGGTGCCGGACCTCAAACCTGATTCATGGCATTGAAGGGTGCCCTACCTCACACCCTGGGTCATGTCATTGAAGGTGCCCCCCACACCCCGGGTTATGGTGCTGGAGGGTGCCTGACCTTCACATCCTGTTTCATTGCACTGAACGGATGCCCGGCCTCACAACCCCGGTCATAGCTCTGTAGGGGTGCCTGTCCCTTACACCCCGGCCATGTTTTGGAGGGGGCCTGGCCTCACACCCCGGTCCATGGTGCGGAGGTGCAGCCTCACATACCGGGTAATGGTGCTGAAGGGGTGCCCGGCCATCACACCCTGGATCTGTGGCACTGAACGGGTGCCCTACCACACCCTGGGTCATGGCACTAGGTGCCCTGCCCTCACACCCTGTGTCATGTGAAGAGGTGACCGGCCCTCACACCCTGCTCATGGCACTGAAAGTGCCCGGCCCTCACACCCCGGTCATGTCATTGAAGGGGTGCCCGGCCCTCACACACCGGGTCATGTCACTCAAAGGCCTGGCCCTCACACCCCGGGTCATGTCACTGAAATAGTGCCCGGCCCTCACACACCGGGTCATAGCACTGGAAGGGTGCCTGGCCCTCATACCCCGGGTCATGGTGCTGAAGGGTGCCCGGCCCTCACACCCTGGGGTCATGGCACTGAGGTGGTAACCCGGCCGTCACACCCCTGGCCATGGCACTGAGGTGATGACCGGCCCTTACACCCTGGTCATAGACCTAAACGAGTGCCCGGCCACACCCCTGGTCATAGACCAAACGAGTGCCCGGCCCTCACACCCCGGGTCATGGGCTGAAGGTGTGCCCCGCCTCACACCCCGGGTCATGGCACTGAAGGAGTGACCGGCCCTCACATCCCGGGTTATGGCACAGAAAGGGAGCCAGCCTACACACCCCGGGTCATGTCATTGAAAGGGTGCCAAGACCTCACACCCGGGTGTCATGTCACTGAAAGGGTGCCCGCCCTCACACCCGGGTCATAGCACAGAAGGGGTGCCCGGCCCTCATACCCCGGATCATGGTGTTGGAGGGGTGCCCGGCCCTCACACCCCGATCATGGCACTGAAATCGAGCCCGGCCTCACACCCCGGTCATATGAAGGGTTGCCCGGCCAACCCCGTGTCATTGTGAAGTGGTGCCCGGCCCTACACCCCGATTCATAGCTCTGTAGGGGTTGCCCGGCCCTCACACCCCGTTTCATGGCACTCAAAGGGGTGCCTTGCCCTCACATCCCAGATCATGGCACTAAAGGTGCCCGGCCTCACACCCACCCCGGGTCATGGCAGGAACGGTGCCCGGCCGTCAAACCTCGGGCCATGGTGTTGAGGGGTGTCCGACCCTGAAACCCCGGGTCAAGACACTGAAGGGGTGCCCGTAACTGACGCTCGGTCATAAGCCACTGAAGGGATGGCCAGCTCACACCTGGGTCATGGCACTGTGCGGTGCCTGGCCCTGACGCCACCGGTCATGTCACTGAAGGTATGCCTGGCCTCACACCCCTGGTCATAGACCTAAACGAAAGTGCCCGCCCCTACATCCCGGGTCATCATGGAAGGAAGGGGTGCCCGGCTCACAATCTGTGATTTATGGCACAGAAAGGTGCCCAGCCCACACACCCAGGGTCATGTCATTGAAGGGGTGCCCGGCCCTCACACCGGGTCATGTCACTGAAAGGGTGTCCGGGCCTCACACCCAGCGTCATAGCACACTGAAAGGGTTTCCGGCCCTCACACCCGGTGTCATGTGACGGGGTGCCCGGCTCACACCCCGGTTCATAGCGCTCTGTAGGGGTGCTCCGGCCTCACACCCTGCTCATATGGCACTAAAGGGGTGCCCGGGCCTCACACCCCGGCTCATGGCAATTGGGGGCAAGTGCTCCGGCCCTCATACGCCGGGTCATGGCACTGAAGTAGCCCGCCGTCACACCCTGGCCATGGCACTGAAGGTGTGACCGGCCCGCCACAGCTGGTTATAGACCTACACTGTGTGCCTGGCCTCAAACCCGTTTCATGGAACTGAAGGTGAACGGCCCCACACCCAGGTCATGGCACTGAAGGGGTGCCCGGCCCTCACACCACGGGTCATGGGGTTGAAGGTTCCCGGCCCTCACACCCCGGGTCATGGACCTGAGGTGCCTGGCCCTCACACCCCAGGTCATGTCACTGAAGGGTGCCGCCCTCACACCACGGGCATGGGGTTGAAGCGTTCCCGGCCATCACACCCCGGGTCATGGTGCTGATGGAGTGCCAGCCTCACACCCCGATTCTTGGCATTGAAATCAGCCGCCTCAACACTCTGGGTCATGGTGCTGAAGGGTGCCCGACCTCACACAACGGGTAGTGAAGGGGTGCCTGCCCCACCCCCGGTTCGCAGCACTAGGGGTGCCCACCTCACACCCCGTTTCATGGCACTGGGGTGTCCGGCACCACCCCGGTTCATGACACTGAAGGTGCCCGGCTTTCACACCCTGGTCATGGAACTGAAGGTGAACGCCTCACACCCCGGGTCATGGAACTAAAGGGTGCCCACCCCACACCCACAGGTCATGGGGTTGAAGCGGTTCCTGCCCTCACACCCGGGTCATGTCACTGAAGTCGGGCCATCACACCCCAGGTCATGTCACTGAAGGGTTCCCGACCCCACACCCCTGGTCGGCACTGAAGGTGCTCCCTCACACCCCGGGTCATGGTGCTGAAGGGGTGCCTGGCTTTCAGACCCCGATTCATGGTACTGAAAGGGTGCCCGCCATCAAACCCAGGGTCATGGTGTCGGAGGGTGCCCGGCCCTCACACCCCAGCAGCACCCCGGTTCATGGGGTTGAAGGGTTCCCGGCCCTCACACCCCAGTCATGGTGCTGATGGGGTCTCGCCTCAAACCGGGTTGCCAGTGAGGGTGCCCGGCCTCCTACCCCAGGTCATGTCACTGACAGGGTGCCGGCCTCACACCCGTGTCATGTCACTGAAGGGGTGCCCAGCTGTCACACTCCGGATCATGGCACTGAAGGGGTGCCTAGCCCATACACCCCGAGTCATGGTACTGAGGGGCTGCACGGCCCCACAACCCGGGTCATGGTGCTGTTGGGGTGCCGGCCCTCATACCGGGTCATGGCACTGAGGGTGCCAGCCTCACACGGGTTATGTCACTAAAGGGATGCCGGCCCTAACACCCCGGGGCATGGGGTTGAAGCGGTTCCGGCAATCACACCCGGGTCATGGTGCTGATGGGGTGCCCGCCCTCACACCCCGATTCTTGGCACTGAATTCGAGCCCAGGGCTACCACTATGGGTCATCGTGCTGAAGGATGCGGGCCTCACACCCCGATTCATTTCACTGAAGGGTGCCTGACCCAGGTCATGTGAAGGGGTGCCCTGCCCTCACACCCGGTTTGCAGCACTCTAGGGGTGCCAGGCCCTCACACCCGTTTCATGGCACTGAAAGGGTGCCGGCCTTCACACTCAGTTCATGACACTGAAGGGGTGCCTGGCCTCACACGGTAATGGCACTGAAGAGGT
>NW_024734255.1:0-15395 GCF_018991925.1 Homarus americanus | reverse complement strand
ACTAAAATTTGTTTAAAGAAACAATATGTACTCAAGTGTTTCTCGATCTGGGTTTGTAAGCATGTTATTTCCATTAATAAAAATTTATTTTGACACAAGACATTTAAAAAGATTATTTTCACCCATTAAAATTAATGATAAAACTAGAGGAACAGTGTTAGTGAAGACGCTGGGGACGTGTCACCAGGATGAAGGCTAGAGTGTTTCCTAGACAGCAACACACTGGCATTACTCAGTTGTAAAGTATAAATCGTTATGGATCACCATTTAAGGCTCCCAGTTTTCTTCTGTTCCATTGTGTAAAGTCCCTTTCCTATATCATTTCTTATAATGTTAAGAACTAACATCACAAATTAAGAAACAATTGTGATATACAGGGAGACTCACTCGTGTCTAATATCACAACAATAATACTGACTCTTTTAGTAGATAATAACTCAGATACTACACTCAACAATAGGTTTATGTCATAAAGAAAACAATTATAATACAATTAACCTGGTCCTTCATGATGTATCCTCTCCATAACACTGCTGTAATTCCTTAAATATAGGTCATACTTATTGCATATACGATACTGACCTTGACAGAATGAGAGAGAGAGAGAGAGAGCGCATGTAGAATTATTAAGTGTGAGACATTCCGATTTCTCTTTGGTAAAATTACAAATCGATACTTTTTTACTGTGAAATGTGGACAAGATAAATCTCAGTAAAACCACACAGAAAAGGGAAACACTGGAGCACCTGAACTTTCATCTTTAATCAAGACATCTTCAGAGGCAAAACTGAATATTCTTAGGAGCATTCAATGAAGATATAATTGACGGTGAAGAGCGACTCTTCGTAGTTAACATACGGCCCATTTTGAGCTAGATGAGAATGCCCTTAAGCACGCTCTGTGAAGGTGAATTTTAACGCCTCATGTGAAGAACTTACAGGAGTCCCCTTGGCGTTGAGAGATTCATCCTTCCACTCCACCTGGTACTTCTGCAGCAACTGAAACACAGAGAAGAGCAGAACTGTCGTAGAAAGAAATGTTAAACTGTGTGGAAAGTGTCGCTTGTGTGGACAGATCATTGGCTCTATATATTCAGGGCCTCAGAACAACATCTGGTTGACCATAGCAGTAAACCAGATGATAGATATTTAAAATACTAATACTTATAATAATAATGATAATAATAATAATAATAGTTGTGATTTGGGTTGGTGTGTCCTACATGCAGTTTTACATATATGTAAAAGGAGTGTGGCGGTCGAGTGGATACAGTGCTTGTCTCCTGCTCCATGGGCCGGTGGTTTGATCCCGAGCACTCTCAGTTCATCCAACTGTAAATGGGCATAGTACCTAAGTTTACAACTTGGGGAAGTGACTGCAGTCTAGTTCAGTACTGGCCATGCTGCCCCCTTGTGCACTGAAGGCTTAGTACCGTACAGTGTGCTGTATGACACTGTGGACATTGTCATACTGATGATACCCACTTTCAGTTTTTAATGTTAAAAAGCATTTTTCCAGTCCTGTGATATTTTGAACAGTTGTTGCAGATTTTTCATCAGGAATGAAGCTCTATCACTTAGTCATGTTTCCTTCACTACCACACTACTGAAAGAGAGTAAATTTATCAGAGAAGTTTATGCTCTCCACGACATCAACTTTTGTTGTGACTAAGACTGTGCTCGGTCAGGTGTTGGATGATTGTGTCCCTCAGAATTTTCGCAAAGAGTTTACATATATGTGACATAGGCTGATGGGCCTTAGTTATTTTGCTTCAGTTTTCTGTTCTTGTATACAGTATTGGGGTGGTATTAGCTGACTTCCAGTCCTCATGCAATTTTCCTTGATCTAGACATTTTTCTGAAGTGCTAATAGCATTTGCCTCCTCCTTTATCACCTTTACCCATGTTCCATCTGAAGCTTTGACTTATTTCAGAATAGTGATATAGGCAGCGGTCATCATCATACATCTAGACTTTGTTGACTTATTTCAGAATAGTGATATAGGCAGCGGTCATCATCATAGTTGAGGTTGAACAATTGCATGAAACTTATCACTTAATCTTTTAAACAAAAATTAAATGTTGATGATTAGTATTTTTCTCAGAGTAAACCTTATTTTCAATTAGTTATTTCAAAATTGTTTGTTACTACACGAACCTACCCAACAGAACAGTACATGAACTTACCATACAGATCGATCCCTATATAGAACTTATCCTCCAGACCATTTCATAAAACTTACCCTACAGAGGAAAATGTTCATCTCCTGCTCAGCTATCCTTCGTCCAATACACATCCTGGTGCCGAACCCAAAAGGAAGGGAGGCGTAACTGTGATAGTTCTTGCCCTGGTCCCTCAACCACCGCTCAGGTTGGAACTGGGAAGCTTGGGGGAAGTATTTCTCATTCATTCCCATAGGCTGCAAGATGACGGACACGTTGAACTGCAAGATGGTGCGGATCATAGAGGATATGAAGGTGTTGAAAGTTCAAGAATATAGTTTAGGATATAATATGAAAGACTTGTAAGAGGATGTTAAGCAGCTAAGACCCTAAATTGCTTCCTCATCTTGATAATCTTGTTCTCGTTACCAACACAGGTCTGCCAATCCCTAAGAGCTAAAGGAACCCCGATCTTACCGAGGAAATAGTAAAAACAGGGAAAGTAATAGTTGGAGAAGAATGTGAAACGGTGGAGGGAAGGACAATACAGATGACGTTGAATAGATCCATCCCTTTCCTAGGTAACATTTTGTTTTATCCTGCTCCTCCCAATGACCTCTCCCACTGTCTGAAGCTAACTGACCACTACTCTCTCTCTCTCTCTCTCTCTCTCTCTGTCACTTTCACCTTACACTCAACTCTGTCTCTTGTTTTATTCCTCTTTCAATATCTCTTTCTGTCTTGCTCTCTCTTTCCTCTCTCACTCTGTCTATTTGTCTCTTTGTCTTTCCATTTGTTCATGTTTCCACTCATCTTATTTACTCTTTATTTAGATGTCACTGCTTACCCCTTCAGGCACCAAGTATCCTGAGAGTACAATGTCCTTCACTGCACTTCGTAAAAGGAATGTAGAGACAGGAATACATCTGAAAAACACACGAAAAGAATAATAATCGAATCACCTCCACAATTATCCCCCCCCCCTCTCCCCCAGTTTATTTAACCTGCAAATTACATAACCTAACGCTACCTTTTGGGTGCCGGGTTGGATTAGGTCAGGTTAAGTTGGAAAAGGTTAGGTTGGATTGGGTCAAGTTCTGTTAGGTTAAGTTAGATTAGATTATGTTGGCTTATTTTAGGTTAATGTTACGATGGTTAAGCTTGAGTTGAAATAAGCTGCGGTTAATTTTCAGGTGATCTAAAGATTAAATACACAGCTGACTGCTACTCATCCTTCCTGGGGTAAGTCTTAGAAACCAGTTTACACTTATCATCCTACTCTGACGTTAATTAATAGGATGACCAAAATACCTGTGTTCCAGAGTTTTAGACACAAGGAAACAGCAAACTGTCTTACTTAAGCTTAAACACAAAAATAATCCAAGACTGGTATCGAAATACATTCACTTACCTCCTGAATAAAATAACAAATTAATTATTGCCTATGTACCCACAGTCGTCTCTCTCCTGCACTTATACCTGGTACAGTGGGGGTGCATTTTGTGAGATGTGGCAACTCTGTGGAATGCTTATCTAGTATTCTTATCCTGGCTGCTATTGGGAGGTTCTTTAGGGCTATTCTGGGAGTTTTAGGGTGATGTAAACAAACACACTGTTGCCACATTTCACAAAGTGCATCAGCCACTGTACCATGAATAAGAACAGGTGACTTGCCTAGTCAAGAACCTCCTACCCTAAAATTGTCTTTTTATAGCTTCCTTATCTTAGTTTCCTTGACGGCAACCTACAGTACATATATTATGTTATTTTAATCACGGGTCCCTTACCTAGATCTTCCTCGACAAATGTGTTGATGTAATTTAACTTATTTCTTGTTTCTGTTACCGGTAGGATCCTGTGGTATTCCTAGCCCACCCAGCTGTAAGTGGGTGCTTAACTATATGGAAGGCGTAGTATACAGTGTACTAAGCTGAACCCACACTGTCTCTAATGGGCAGTCATACACTGGCACTTTCATCTTAACCCTTTATGGACGATTCCTTCAGCTGTAGCGTTTTGATTGTTTTTCTGCCTGTTTTTCAGTGATCAGGCATGGTTTTATGGGTGCTTAGCTAGCTTGGTAACAGATGTAAAAGTGGTCGCACTTTCTAAAATCTTAAACAATTACAGTACTGTGAGTGAGTAATTACCTGTCACCTTCTCACACATATACTAAAAATATCAATTGTACTGTAATATGATAGGTGGTTATAAATAATCTTACCTGTGAATAAAGTATTGAGAAGCTGACAGAAAAGTGCTGATCGTTGTCCTTACGGCAAGGGTTGTAAGGATAGCCTTGTTATTTATATACAGTATATAAATTAAGTGTTTCGGTATTGCCACAAGTGAATTAAAACCATCTACATAATCACTAATTATTTCCCTCTGAAGTACCTTGAAGGCTTGAGATAATTGCCCCTTAATTCTTGGCTTTGTTTCCAATAAGATGCCTTAAATAATCACTAGATCTAAAACCTGAACTTCTTGATGGATGTATTGAAGGAACTTGCCCTAATTCTCATTTTATTTCTTACCCTAAATTAACTTAATTCAACCAAGAGCTCTTTAAGATCACATGAAGATTAGCCCCTCGTATATTTCGCCTTAAGATTAATCACCTTCGTACTAATCTAACCTAATACTAACACAACCTACCCCCCCCGTCCCCATAGAAAGCATTAGAGTGGTTAATCTTCAGGTGAATAAGTTTGGGGTTAATCTTCAGTTGATTCGTTTGTTACCTTAGAGATTCCTTGATGGTTGCCTTGAGGTAAGTGAGTCTGGCCAGATGGTGTTGGGTGAGGGTGGAACAGGATTTACCCACCACCTCGTCCAGCTCTTGGTGGACTTTCAGTTGAATGTCTGGGTTGGTGGCCAAGCAATAGAGTGTGTTGCTGACTGTGTTGGAGGTCTGAGGGAGAGCAGTAGGAGGTAGTGATTAAATGTTTTTTTTTTTTTTTGTAATTGGTATCAAATGACATGTTTGAATAGAAAGCTAGATTAATTGAGAGTTTTTGGGTGTGTTTAATTATATCGATTAACAATTTTTAATAATTTGTTGGGTGTAATAAGGAGTTAGTTGATTGTGTTGCAAATTAGTGGAGTTTGATGGGTCAATCTATTTATTATGTTGTGTGAACTGAGCTTATTGATGAGTTAATCAGTTAGTTATTTCTGAGTTAGAGAAGGCTATGTACAGAGACAACGTGCAGTATTTTATGACTAATTGGATAATATCACGGGTACAAAGCTGTCTCGTTTGTGTGTGCGTCCACCGATCAGACAAACACCTGTGAGAGTTCAATGGTTAACAGCACCATCAGGAGACTCACATTGTCAATAGCAGCAATGGTGAAGTCCACGAGGAAGGCATAAACATCAGTCCTCTTGAGGCCAGGAGTCAGTAGCAACTTGGTCAGCAGACTCACCTCCTCCATGTTACTACTGATGTTCTCCCTCTCTATAGTTGTCAAGGTCTTGTTTATGGCCTCTTCAGCAAACCTGAGGACACACATACATACATACATACTGTACATATATATATATATATACACAAGCAATACCTCACTAGTTGGGAATCGAACTCTGGGCCTCTGCGTGTGACCAGGGATCGCTACTACCACGCCCGTTCATCGTGCTTGTTAAGCACCGTGAACCCTCTCCCGCCTGACCCCGCTTCGCTCTCTCGGCTCGGCGCAGACTCTAAGTGCCTCCCCACCCTCCTCCTCCTCTCCCGCCCTCCTTTGCTCCCACCCTCCTCCTCTGCTCCCGCCACATTCCTCCCTTCCCACCATCCGCCTCCTCTGCTTCACTACCCACCACACACTCGCTCTACCACCTCCGCCCATCGGTGAGTACCAATACAAACTTAGTAGTTGTACTGTACTGTACTGTATATGTATGCACTATTTTTTATAGAAATGGCAATGATTTTCTGTATATGCAATGTATTTCATGGGGTAAAGGGAGACTCAGGAACGTTACTCCTGTATTTTATCTATTTCTTATGGGGAAAATTGACCCGCTTAACGTTGTTTCGCATAACCTTGCATTTTTAGGAACGTAACCCCGACATTAAGCGAGGACTCCCTGTACACACACACACACAGGGTGTCCCTGGGTTACGAAAGGGTTCAGTTCCTGAGGATGTTCTTAAGTCTGAAATGTAAGTAAGTCGGAACGCATGCTATGTGCATACCATACTTAAAGAACAATGTTTAAAATCCTACTATATCTTAGCCTAAGTCCTTATATACATCTAAAATCACTTAATTTAAGAAAAAAAGAAGAAATATAATGACAAAATACAGTAAATGAAAGTAAAAATATAAGTCAAGTACTGTAAATAAATTACTGTAAATTTAAGTTCAGCCTCGTTCGTATCAGCAGGCTGTGTAATCAGTTATTTCATGAAATGAATGTTTCATTGAATATTTTGTGAGATCCCAATGAATAAAATCTAACCTTACCTAACCTAATATGCCTGAAAGTTTCAACAGTCAAGTTATTTGATAGTAACACAATGTTTCAAATAATTTCATTCCGCACCTATGCAAAGAATAACTTTACCAATTGTCATCTTTATTGGTCAAAAACTGTAGTTGTGTACAGAGGGGCCCACTTTTAGGTGGGGGTCACCCTTACCCTTAATTTAGACATTCCTGAGTTTTCTTGGGGTTATTTAAATATGCATAAAAATGTCAGTTTTTTATTTCAAAAGTGTGGTCATGCGCAATAAAGGCGCTGAGAAACACAAGTGTTTTAGTGAAGAGGGTTCCTCCCTTTATTATGAAGGGGCAACCACTGCAGCCAAGAGCCGAAAATTCCACCTTAACAGCACTTCTGGGGAGCTATGACAAGTGATGCAGTGTAGTGATTCTCATAGGATTACACAATAAATATTCCTCATAAGTGAAGATACAGTATAAGAATGCATGCAGCACTACTTACAGTAACTGGTATTAAGTGAATTTGTCTGACTGAACTAGTCCATGTTAGGTTTCTTGTATGGTTACTTCTATTTTGTTTCTGATTTTTAGCATTTTTATTGTTATTTACCTGTTTAATAATGGTGTATGGGTTATATTATGAACATTCTAATTTATTGTAAGGTTTTTAAATAACTGGGTTGGATAGGAGGGTTTTTTTTTTATGTTCCATAAATACTGGTGAAGGTGGGGGTTTTCTTTGATCTGGGAGGTCAGCAGGGAGTGTTAACAGTTTGTATGAGTGCTCCTGACACTTTCCCCACTCTCCTGGTCATCCTATCAAAATTTCACACACTGGACTTTCCTGGGGTGCATGCACGTCTCTATGATAAATTTGAGCTCTAGCTTCAAAACTGTTGCTATATATGGATGAATAGACATACAAACAAACAAATGAACACTGTGCATGTAAGCAAATTCTCAGAAGCACATACAGTTGCTGCATTTGAAGTATTATGCAGAATGTATAACCACCTGCAAGTGTTATCTTTCTCTAAAGTTTACAGTAGTTTGAATAATAACTTGCAATCACTAAGTTTTGTTTGTCATTGAAACTCAAAACTTCATGTAATAAGTCACATCTAAAATAATCCTCAAATTTCTTTGTTATCTTTACTTTTCCTGTATACTTTTGGTTCAAAGGTCCACTTCCACTCTGCTATCAAAAACATCACCATCACTCTTGTGAAACAACTCAGCAAATTAAGAACTTTGAATTTAAAAGAAATTTTAATTTTGATTAATTTCTCTTAAAGAAAAAAAGTTACATGATAGAAAATGGAATGAACAAAAAGGTACAGTGTGACAATTTATAACTCTATGAGCCTTCCATCTTGTCTCTCCCCTTTTCTGATGCACCAAACACTGTAAAGAGAAAAAAAATACTCACTGCTGGATTACTTCATGGGCCTTTTTCAACCTTTTGTAGGTTGGGGTAGAAAACCAATCCCAGATCCTCAAAAGGGCGTTGAATTGGTGATGTACTGTAATCTGCAGGACAGTTTGAAATGCATCAATCAGCTCCTTGCCCTCTGTCGTCTCCTCCATGCATCCTATCCATTTATCAAATGATATCAACGATGTACCTGATGAAATGAGGAGAGAGAAAGAGGTTTAAATATTTGTAGAATATGGTATATATTTAGGGAAGCTATAAACAGAAGAAGAGTTACGCTAACCTGATTTTCCATACCTTCCAAAAAGCATTTGTTGAGCTCTTGAAGAAAATTAGCTGGGGCTTCATGCTTCTCATTCAGTAGACCTGACAACCTAAAGAGAGAGAATAATACTTTTAAGTGTATTGAAGAGAATTACACATCACCTATTTCAACTAACCTACGATCCACACATTACTCACAACTTCCTACCTTTATTTTAATGATTTTAATGATGCATTCCTTAGTCTCGCCCCCCTTCCTTCCATTTCAACTACAAAGACTACACTTTATCTCCTAATTTCGTCTCTACATGCCTACACCTAACTTACTATCCCTCCTTCAACTATTCAAATTATACCTCGTTTCTCCATTTCAAGTCTCCATCCTATTATGTGTAGCCTCTCCCCTGGCTGTCATCCATAACTCTTACCTCTCCACAAATTTTTTGGCCAGCTGGTCCATTTGGGGAAGATGGTAGTGGAGGACATTCATCTTCATAACGTGAGGCTGGATGAGTCGTCTCACCCTCCACCATTGTTCTCCGTTGCTGGTCATTATCAAGAAGTAAATGAAGTTAATGTCACCCCACGTCGACAATTCCAAAACTTAATAAAAATCGAGGTTCCGGGCAGAACTAAGTTCCGGTGCATCCCTACATAGGTTGCCGTTAGGATACGAGAACAACACATAATAAGTGAAGTATCCATTTACAGCTGGGTGGACTGGGAGTGCCCCAGGATTGAATCAGTGACCCTTATGTATATATAATTGTACCTATAAGTGATGGGTTTTGAGGGGAGGAGGGAGGTTAGACCTCCATGATGTTGGTGGTATTAATGAAAGGGTTATTGCAACATACATCGAAGAAATCCATTTTCGAAACTTTAATTATTGTAAAACGTGTCTGAAACTCCAAGTTTCTTCAAATAAACTGTGACCGCCAAACAGGCCACAACCTCAAGTGTACAGTCTCTCCTTTTGTTCATTACAGATTACAAAATAAATGGACAGGCTTGTTAGGTTAGGTAAGAAAGATTAGCTTAAAGATTAAATTCATTCATCTGTCTTTTAGTGTAGTGGATGGTTCTTTTCGAAACTTGATAAAAACCATTACAGCAAAATCTTCAGACTATTTTTGGCCAGAGGCAACACTAAAATATTCTGAGGCAAAGGACACAGTTTACGGATCAGCTGAAGATTAGACTTCGAGGGTTAGATTGGCATTAGGGTGTTTAATCATCTGGTGACTTAAGCTTAGGTGTCTAATCTTTTGGTGATCCCAGTCTCACTGATTATTATTGTCAATTCACCTAAATGGAAATGTTAGCTTCTTTACGTAAATCAACTTAATGTGAGATTCTACAAGAGTTTATTGTTACTACAATACTGGCCACAGAGAGAGAGAGAGAGAGAGAGAGAGAGAGAGGGAGAGAGAGAGAGAGAGAGAGAGAGAGAGAGAGAGGAGGAGAGAGAGAGAGAGAGAGAGAGGAGAGAGAGAGAGAGAGAGAGAGAGAGAGAGAGAGAGAGAGAGAGAGAGAGAGAGAGAGAGAGAGAGAGAGAGAGAGAGAGAGAGAGAGAGAGAGAGAGAGGGAGAGAGAGAGAGAGAGAGAGAGAGAGAGGGAGAGAGAGAGAGAGAGAGGAGAGAGAGAGAGAGAGAGAGAGAGAGAGAGAGAGAGAGAGAGAGAGAGAGAGAGAGAGAGAGAGAGAGGGAGAGAGAGAGAGAGAGAGGAGTAGGGAGAGAGAGAGAGAGAGAGAGAGAGAGAGAGAGAGAGAGAGAGAGAGAGAGAGAGAGAGAGAGAGAGAGAGAGAAGAGAAAGAGAGAGAGAGAGAGAGAGAGAGAGAGAGAGAGAGAGAGAGAGAGAGAGAGAGAGAGAGAGAGAGAGAGAGAGGAGAGAGAGAGAGAGGAGAGAGAGAGAGAGAGAGAGAGAGAGGTGAGAGAGAGAGAGAGAGAGAGAGAGAGAGAGAGAGAGAGGAGAGAGAGAGAGAGAGAGAGAGAGAGAGAGAGAGAGAGAGAGAGAGAGAGAGGAGAGAGAGAGAGAGAGAGAGAGAGAGAGAGAGAGAGAGAGAGAGAGAGAGAGAGAGAGAGGAGAGAGAGAGAGAGAGAGAGAGAGAGAGAGAGAGGAGGAGCACTGCGGCCTTTACCTCGGGACTAACAGCCCTAGCTCTTCAGGTACAAACTTGTTCTTGTCAGAATTCCTGAGCAGGCGTAAAGCTTCAGTTGGCGGCTTTACAGGGTTTTTGGCAGTCTGGTTTAGGAGATGTGACACCTCATCTGCGTCAGTGATGAACACCGTGGGAGGCTGGCGAGGGAGGTCCACTCGGAAGATAGGGCCATACTGCTCACACAAAGCTTCCCAAATCGTGTTGTGATGACCTGCTTCAAATACTGAAAAGTTGTTTCCGTGTTTAGTTTCTAAGAGAAATATATCGAAATGCTGTATATATCTGTGTTTATAGTTCTTAAGAGTTCGAGGGTCAGGTTTGGTTAGGCTGGAGTAGGTCTGGTTAGGTTGGGCTGCTTTGCATTGAATTGAGCTTGCGTTAGTTTAGATGTGTTTTAGTTTAGGATACGTTAACTTGGATTGTATTATTTTAGCTTGTTAGGTTAAAGTTGGTTAGGTTAGACAAAGTTGCATTATATGAAATGTTGGTTAGGCTGTGTTTTGATGGGGTAAGCTAGGTTATGGTTGGTATTGTTAAATAATGTTAAGTGAAGCCAAGTTTGGTTGAATAACACTTAATTGGGTTGGGCTAGGTTGGGTTAAATTATACTAAGTTATGTTGTGTTGGGCTATGTAAGTTCAGGTGTAATAATTTGGGTTGGATTAGGTTAACTTAGGGTGGGGTCAGTTATATTATACTAGGTTAAGTTTGGTTAGGTCAAGTTAGGTTAGGTTTGGTTAAATTAAACTAGGCTGAGCTGGATTAGGTTAATTTAAATTATGTTAAAATAGACTGTCAGACCAATAAACCATTGTAATATAGAACCACACCCAGAGGCACAAAAAATAAAAACAATGACAAAATGTAGACACTAACATCTGTGACGGTACATTGCTGGCAGGGACCTTAACACAGGCCACCGTCTGGGGCCCGGGATTTGGGAGGCAGGGAGCGGTTGTACCTGTGTCATTGCTGATGTTGCTTCTGCTGCTCCTCGAGCCTGCAGAGCCGTTGCTGCTAGACATAACCTGGGGTGTAGTCCAGTCAACAGAAGCTTACCACAACCTCTTATGGATGTCATGATCAAAAGCTGAAACATTGCAAGCATATTCAATAGCTGGTTTTGATTCTATATTGGTAATTCATAACATGTACAGTTAAACACCTATCCTAACTTAACAGGTGCACAGTATCTTAGAATATTAGAGAGAGTGCTGCTATCTACTGTTCACACCTTAACCTTCCCTTCGCCACAAAGTCATTTTGGTTTAGGAAAGATACCCTATACACACAAGCAATGTTGTCAAAGTCTAGTTTTATGCCCACCCAGATATTGAGGTGCTTGAGTGGCCTACAAAAGGATGTGGTATAAATCCTATTGAAAATCTTAGGGTCATTGTGAGTAGGGAATGGAAAGCGGATGTTAGTAACCGATAAGCAGTTGAATAAACATCACGGGAAGTGTGGAAGAGATTCTGACAGAGGCCAGAAGTATTCATGAACCTGATCTAGTCAATGCCAAGGAGGGTAAATGTTGATGATGCTGGGAGGGGAAGAATCCTATTACAGTAATATATTGTATATAGTGTCATCTACCTGGATTGTTTCAATGATTTCTATATCCTATAAATGATAACATAAGTATGCAATAAGCAGAGTACAATTACAGTACGTAATCAAGTGACATTACAATTACTGTGTTCCTGTAGATTCTTGGCTCACCGTTCTATGCAACAAGCATAGAATTCATTATGAAAGAGCATTTGTTATACATATTGCAAAGCTAAGAAGCTACATGTTCTTTGTATAACTCCTATAACAGATATTATGAAGAGCATTAAATATAAATGTATAATATGTTCATGCTACTATAATTCTGATATCCTACAGCAAATATTATCCAGTATTGGACATAGTAGACATCCAAAGATTCCCGACACTGTGAAGATAAATCTCATACCAGCGACGTTCCATAGTAACTGTCTCAATTATATTTTCAGAGTAGATATACTAGGCATTTAGCTCCTCTTAATACCTGTAGATTATTGGCATCTCTCTCTTCTGATGTAACGGGCCGAGTTTTCTCTTTTCAATAATTTACCATCCAGCTATTCTTTTCAATGAGTATCCGGTTTTATATACTTATCCTTCTTCAATTCTTTACATACATACTTACTTTTATATATTCTTGCTTATATTCTTATATGTTCTTTATCTCTATATACCTTATATTCTTATATATGTAGCTTGTATGCTTCTCTGCTTATATTTTCCAAGTCAATGTTCTTTCTTTTCATTTCCTTTCATATATTATAATCTCTTCCATATATTTTGTTCTAGTTATATTCTAAACCATGGATTAACCTGGGAAACCATGTCTTTGTTATTACCACACTTATTATACTTACAACGGTAGCCTGCCACCACCCAGGATTTTCTAGAATATAACATCTCTTAGTTAACTGTTAGGTAGCGAGCTTCTAGGCACGTGAGTTAGTTATTTTCTGAGAACCAATGTGGGAAAGGATAGAGTGGTGATACTCGTAGACGTAGATTACTAATTCAATATTTATTAACACAGTGATTGGATAAGATGCATCTTAGATTCACTCAG
This sequence comes from Homarus americanus, assembly GCF_018991925.1. Classification (NCBI taxonomy): domain Eukaryota; kingdom Metazoa; phylum Arthropoda; class Malacostraca; order Decapoda; family Nephropidae; genus Homarus; species Homarus americanus. Next base: position 2,308 of record NW_024734255.1, on the reverse strand, counting down.
ACAAAGCAGAACTGCAATTTATTTCTTAAGTCATCAAACACTTCAAGAACTTATTACCTCATTAAATACCTCCAAATACTTATTACTTCAATCGACAATTGAGAGATAATTTTCTGTTCCAACATGTGAGAGACCCGACACATTACAGAGGGGAGCAAACACCCAAGCCACTTGACCTCATCATAACAAACGAGGAGGGTATGGTGGCCAAACTGGAACACCTTGCCCCAGTTGGCACCAGTCACCATACAGTGTTGTCATTCAGATTTAACTGTTACCTAGTTCAAGATAAGGCCAGGCCAAGGTGCAAATATTACAAGGGAAATTACAATGGGATGAGGGAAGAGATGAGAGGTATCAACTGGCCTGACTTATTAAGGTACAAGAACGCAGACACTACGCTGAATATCATAACTAGTAAAGTGACCCATTTGATCGATAAATATATACCCAAGACCAAACCCAGTGCTTCTAGGAATACGAGGGGATCCCTACACATGAACCATGCAGCGGTCGACAAAATTAAGAAGAAAACCCAGAAATTCAAGACGTGGGTTATCAAACGATGAGCAAGACAGAGGATGTGGCAAGATTGTGTCTGCCAGTATAGAGTGTAGGGGGCTGAAAAGGAGTTCCAGTTGCTAAAATGTGAGGCCCAAGTCAAACCCAGTTATGTTTTTTACCGCTTATGCAAAAGTCGAAAATTTGAAAAACGCGAGTAGGAGTATCAGACCTGAGGCTTGAAGATGGTAGTTACGCAGATTCTGACCAGGATAAAGCTGAGGCATTGAACAGCTTCTTTTCCTCAGTGTTCACAAGAGAGGATGCAACTAACCTTCCTGCGTTTGAGGACAGACGGTTCGATACAGCACTGACCCACATTGTGTTCACAGAAGAGGGTATTAGAAATAAACTGTCCAGGCTAAAGGTCCATAAGAGTCCTGGACCTGACATGGTGCATCCTAGAGTGCTAAGGGAGCTGTGCAACGAGCTTGCAGAGCCCCTGAAGATTCTGTTTTGTAAATGCCTGGATGAACAAATGGTCCCCAGTGAATGAAAAGTGGCTTATGTGAGTCCTATCTTCAAGAAGGGCGATAGGCACTCCACGAACAACTATAGACCGGTGAGCCTGACCAGCATAATATGTAAAGTACTTGAGAGTATTATCAGAGATGCAGCTTATGGAACATCTACGCTAAACAAACTGTAAAAGATTACAACAGGTTTTGTTGTGCTTCTTGCTTTTTGACACACCGTTCGCTGTATTGATATTGGACCCATATTCTAGAACGGGGTGGTAATATCGACAATATTTACCTAGATTTTGCCAAGGCTTTCGACAGTGTACCCCACGAAAGGCTGAAAATCAAACTGGAAGGGTACGGAATTCGGGGAAATGTCCTAGCGTGGATAGAAGACTTTCTACATGACCGCAAGCAATGTGTGGTGATTAATGGCACTAAATCGTCATCTGTACCTGTAACAAGTGGGGTACCGCAGGGTAGTGTATTGGGCCCGCTGTTGTTTGTTTGTTTCATAAATGATATGCCTGACGTTGTACACTCCTCCATACAAATGTTTGCCGATGACGCCAAGTTATTTCGGGAAATTAAGAACCAAGCGGACTGTGAAGAGCTGCAGAAGGACCTCTGTGGGCTCCAGGAATGGTCGAAGGAATGGCTGCTGAGATTCAATGTCACGAAGTGTAAGAGGACGCACCTGGGGCGTACCAACGGTAAGGAGGCGTACCATATGTCCCAACGGGATGAAGAAAATGTACTAGTTGAGACTGTGTGTGAGAAGGACCTAGGTGTGTATGTTGACAATGAGCTGAAGTTCTCGGGCCATTGTGAGAAGAAGGTAAATCAGGCAAATAAATTATTGGGTCTTATAAGAAGGTCGTTCAGATATCTAGACGGTCCGTCCCTCGTGACGATCTTCAGGAGTGAAGTGCTTCCCCATCTGGAGTACTGTCACCCCATCTGGTCCCCGAGATATGCTAGGGACTGTCAGTTGGTTGAAAATGTTCAAAGGAGGGCCACCAAACCGGTGCCTGCACTTCGGCATCTCAGCTACCCTGAGAGATTGGAGCGCCTGAACTTGCCTAGCTTATACTACAGACGGGCAAGGGGGGACCTAGTTGAGGTTTATAAGCATCTCAGGGGGCACTACTCAGTTGAGTGTCCTTACTTGGAGCTGGCGGACGCTCGCCCCACAAGGGGTCACAGCTCAAGATTGAAGAAGCCGCAAGTCCGGAAAACCGTGAGGGCAACCTTTTTCGGAGTGAGGGTTGTAAACTCTTGGAACA
>NW_024734254.1:0-13496 GCF_018991925.1 Homarus americanus | reverse complement strand
CGCATCACCCGTCTATTTATGTAAAGTTTTTGTGAGATTCCGTTTAAACTGTCGGAGGAATGTAGACAGACAAACACACAAACACGCCAATTGTTATAATCCCCCACAGATGGCTTGTAATAGGAACCTCTTTGACTTATTGAAATTATGTAAGATTAATTAAATTATAATAGGGTGATTGGCAGCCCCCTGGAAGGTCTAGCTTTGGGGCTGCCAGTGTTTATTACTGAAACACCAAGTGGTACCACATAGCTCCACACACTCGTACTACACACTGAAGTCCTTCCTAGTTATATTGTTAATACACATCAGCGCCTTTGTGTGAATCTCTGTCAGGCTAACCTTCTTGATGAAACTTTTGAGTGTGTGTGTCTGTGTGTGTGTGTGTGTGTGTGTGTGAGGAAAGACCATGGTTGAGACAACTCTAGTCTCTAAACTCTATGTACAGTACAAGCGTTAATAATATCATCACAAATAAAATAAATTCTGAGACGCACAGAATCTTCATAAAGTTTTGTGTTCTCGTGGTAAGACAGTACAGGGCAGCGTCAAGAAACAGCCGCTCCTGACGGGATTCAGTTTGACCCGGTAACTGTGTATACAAGGCCGCCTCTAGTTACTGACACAAAACTGCTTCCAAACTCTGTGTCGATACTTCACGAAGAGAATCAGAATCGTTCTCTTAACCCCAGACAGAAGAAACAACTGAATGGACGAATGTTTGTGAAACCGGTCAGGGGAAAATTCCTTACCATAGGAAATTTCTCAGACAACGAAGGAAATTGGATGCGTTCTCACACTCTCTGGTTGGGGAAAATTTAAAGTATATATTTTTGTGAACCTGCTGTCTTGTATATTGGTTCTTAGATCTCCAATTAAGGGAAAAAAATAAGGTATGAACATTGAAGAACCCCTCCTAGCAGTGGACTGTACAGGCGTAGCTTCCCTCACTAATGGCAATGTTTATCTCTGGGTCAATCTTGGCCATTTATGCACACAATTAGCCAACATTAAAATCCTGGTGAGATAAACAGGGAACTTCAAATCCTGGCCTTAACACGACACACACACACACACACACACACACACTTTCCACGGATTAAAATATCAATCTACCGACAGCAAGCTTTTAAGACTCCCTACGATACTAACCTCCACAAAACTCCTCACAATCTTCAGAAGTGGAAACTGAAAAGAAAAAGATAAACATTAAATAAAAAAATCCTCCCCGACTTTTGGTATAAATTTCACATCACTTATATAAATTTTTCAGGCATTAGTTATGTTGGTAAATTCTGATATATTTTTTGGGAGACCTATGTACTGTAGATGTGAGTACTACCCATGATAATTTTTTTTTGGCTATAGACGTTAATTAATAGACCAAGGTAGTTATCCAGAGATTATATACTGTACAATTAAGATATGTATTGAACCTCCAAGAAAGTTCTCAAGAAAGTGAAGGAGAAATTATAAATATCTCGAACACAGGAACAAACCATAATATTGAAGCCTCTCTACAATAACTGTCTCGACTCTTAGCCACAGCAACGACATATTCACAGAGGGGAAAGATTCTCAAAGAGTCTTACGTTTATTTTTCATCATAACTGCAGAGAACAAGAGAGTACTTAGTTGTGGTTGAGTCTAAGTGTAATTCCAACGCCATTTTGGTTGTCATCTGTGTGTCGTAGTTAGAAGGTGAGTCAGTGAGCAGTGAAATTAACACGACCGCTAACACTATATAAACGGTCACCTACGATATCAATAAAGGAAGGGTTTGTTGTGACGTGATGCTACAACACAGGTAAGCTTTGCTGTGTACTGAACCCACAACACAGACTTAATCCTGTAGCTAGTCTCTTACTGAGACTGGTTTAATTGCTTAAAAAAATTCCGCTAATGGTGAGCGAAAATATCAAAGGTTTTTATCTTTGAAAGGCTAAGAGGGGATTATGGGTCGACCGGTCCCTTGGTGATGGTGGTAGTGGTGGTGGTTGTTGTTGTTGTTGATAGTGATTGGTGGAAGTGGTGGTTGTTGGTAGTGGTGGTTGTTGGTAGTGGTGGTGGTTGGTAGCGGTAGTGGTTGTTGTTGGTATTGATTGGTGGAAGTGGGAGTGGGGGTAGTGATGGTGGTTGGTATTGGTGGTTGGTAGTGGTGGTGGTGGTTGGTTTTGATAGTGGTGGTGGTGGTGGTGGTGGTGGTGGTTGTTGTTGGTAGTGATTGGTGGTAGTGGTGATTGTTGTTTTTGGTGGTGATGGTTGTTGTTGCTAATGTGGTGATAGTGGATGTTGGTGATGTTGGTAGAGGTGGTTGTTGGTAGAGGGGGTTGTTGGTAGTGGTGGTGGTGCTTGGTCGCTGCATAGAATGCCAGGACCCTTCTGGATACTGGCACAAATGAGCGTCCTGAAAGAACTGCCCTTGTGGCAAAAGAGTTGTCTAGGTATAACATCGACATAGCAGCCATAAGTGAGTCTCGGCTCCCAGACGAGGGTCTGGCTATACCTTCTTCTGGAAGGGTAGGCCTGCTGCAGAGAGAAACAACATTTACAGAGTTGGCTTTGCCAACCGCCAACGCATCCTACATAGGCTAACTGAAATGCCTGTTGGGATCAACGAGCACCTCATGATGCTTCGAGTCCCACTGAATCACTCGCGTCATGCCTTCTTCATCAGTTCATACACCTCAACACTGGATGCAGAGGATGACATCAAGGAGGCCTTTTACTCCGACCTTGACAGAGTGTTAACCTCTATCCCCAGAGAAGATAAGGTAATGCTCCTAGGTGACTTCAATGCCAGAGTTCACAGAGATGCTGACATATGCCAAATCGACCACCTCACCTGGGAGACGATCACTCCACACCGTAACGCTTGGAGGAGCACCACACGAGGTGTCAGTACCTTCGAGTTAGCCCGACTGCATACCGAGGCAGACAAGCGCCAACTCCGGAAAGACGCTGCTGCAGCCCCTCCCGCACTAGATGTAGCCCTCTACACGTGCAACATCTGTGGACGACCTACCGATCCTGTATCGGCCCCTCGAGTCACCTCAGAGCTCACCAACGAAGGTGACATTCTTAATAACTCGTATCATTGTATCAAAGCTGGATGATCGTCATTCGATTCCGAGTGACAGTAAAGTAGTAGTAGATGCTTGGTAGTGGTGGTTGGTAGTGGTAGAGATTGTTGTTCTTGGTAGCTTACATGGTTGTTGGGGGTTGTATGTTTTTGTTAGTGGTGATGGTAGTTGTGTGTTGTTGTTGGTGATGAATGATGGTAGTTGATGGTTTGTTGCTGTTCATGGTGATGACAGTGGTTGATGGTTGTTGTTGGTGATAGTGGTTGTGTTGGTGGTGCTAGTGTGTTACTGTTACTGTTGGTTGTGTGTTTGTGATGTTGGTGATGGCAGTTGTGTGATTGTGGATGTGTGCTGTTGGTGGCGATGGTGGTTGTGAAGAAAATCTGTCCTAAGCAAATAAGAGACACGTAAGATCTCCCGTGCACAAAGAAGAGACTTTCAGCGATATCTCCCACGTACAGAGAAGATACACACGTCCTTGATATCTCCCACGAACAAGAGAGAGAGAGATACACACGTCTTTGATATCTCCCACGAACAAGAGAGAAAGAGATACAGACGTCCTTGATATCTCCCACGAACAAGAGAGAGATATACACACGTCCTTGATATCTCCCACGAACAAGAGAGAGAGATACACACGTCCTTGATATCTCCCACGAACAAGAGAGAGAGATACAGACGTCTTTGATATCTCCCACGAACAAGAGATCGATACACACGTCCTTGATATCTCCTACGAACAAGAGAGAGATATACACACGTCCTTGATATCTCCCAAGAACAAGAGAGAGAGAGGCACACGTCCTGATATCTCCCACGAACAAGAGAGAGAGATACACACGTCCTGATATCTCCCACGTACAGAGAAGATACACACGTCCTTGATATCTCCCACGAACAAGAGAGAGAGATACACACGTCTTTGATATCTCCCACGAACAAGAGAGAGAGATACACACGTCTTTGATATCTCCCACGAACAAGAGAGAAAGAGATACAGACGTCCTTGATATTTCCCACGAACAAGAGAGAGAGATACAGACGTCCTTGATATCTCCCACGAACAAGAGAGAAAGAGATACAGACGTCCTTGATATACCCCACGAACAAGAGAGAGAGATACACACGTCTTTGATATCTCCCACGAACAAGAGAGAAAGAGATACAGACGTCCTTGATATATCCCACGAACAAGAGAGAGAGATACAGACGTCCTTGATATCTCCCACGAACAAGAGAGAGAGATCGATACACATCGCCCGATATTCCCACGGAACAAGAGAGATATACACACGTCCTTGATATCTCCACGCACAAGAGAGAGATACAGACGTCTTTATATCTCCTAATTTGTAAGAGAGAGATACAGACGTGTCTTGATATCTCCCACGAACAAGAGAGAGAGATACACACGTCCTTGATATCTCCCACGAACAAGAGAGAGAGATACAGACGTCTTTGATATCTCCCACGAACAAGAGAGAGAGATACACACGTCTTTGATATCTTCCACGAACAAGAGAGAGAGATACACACGTCTTTGATATCTCCCACGAACAAGAGAGAGAGATACACACGTCTTTGATATCTCCCACGAACAAGAGAGAGAGATACACACGTCTTTGATATCTCCTAAGAACAAGAGAGAGAGATACAGACGTCCTTGATATCTCCCAAGAACAAGAGAGATCGATACACGTCCTTGATATCTCCCACGAACAAGAGAGATCGATACACACGTCCTTGATATCTCCCAAGAACAAGAGAGAGATACAGACGTCCTTGATATCTCCTAAGAACAAGAGAGAGAGTACACACGTCCTTGATATCTCCCAAGAACAAGAGAGATACAGACGTCCTTGATATCTCCCACGAATAAGAGAGAGAGATACACACGTCCTGATATCTCCCAAGAACAAGAGAGAGAGATACAGACGTCCTTGATATCTCCCAAGAATAAGAGAGAGAGATACACACGTCCTGATATCTCCCACGAACAAGAGAGAGATACACACGTCCTGATATCTCCCACGAACAAGAGAGAGAGATAGACACGTCCTGATATCTCCCACGAACAAGAGAGAGAGATAGAGACGTCCTTGATATCTCCTACGAATAAGAGAGAGATACACGTCCTGATATCTCCCACGAACAAGAGAGAGAGATATACACGTCCTGATATCTCCCAAGAACAAGAGAGAGATACAGACGTCTTTGATATCTCCACGAACAAGAGAGAGAGATACACACGTCCTGATATCTCCCACGAACAAGAGAGAGATACACACGTCCTGATATCTCCACGAACAAGAGAGAGAGATACAGACGTCTTGATATCTCCCACGAACAAGAGAGAGAGATACACGTCCTTGATATCTCCCAAGAACAAGAGAGAGATACAGACGTCTTTATATCTCCCACGAATAAGAGAGAGAGATACACACGTCCTTGATATCTCCCACGAACAAGAGAGAGAGATACACACGTCCTGATATCTCCCACGAACAAGAGAGAGAGAGTACAGACGTCTTGATATCTCCCACGAACAAGAGAGAGATACAGGTCTTTGATATCTTCCACGAATGAGACAAATACGATATCAACCCCATTTTTTACCTCCTACACCCAAAAAAAAACAAAACAACGACAACAACAATAACAAATTCTCGATCCACTCTCACGACTAATTTACATCAAACGTTGCAATTGCCAAACTCATTTCGTGCAGATCAGATAGTGAAACAATGCCAATGAAGAGCTGAGAGACATCTGCGAGATACAATTGGCATATGGTGGCTACCGGGGCGTTTAGGAAATTTCTCAGGGGTAGATCATTTTGTGGGTAATAAAATTCTGTCCCGTCTAGCTTGGCATGTGATGTATTTCCAATTATGGTGAGCATGTGGGGAGATGAGTGGGTGATGTGGGTGAGAGTGTGAGAGTGAAGGTTACTCGTGTGCCCTGAAGAATGCAGTGATGGCTAGGGAAACACTGAGTAACACTGAGTCCGTTTATTATGGATGAGAGAAACACAGTGGTGAATACAGGTTGCTACTGGCAATAGCTTATATATACAGGGTTGCTACTTATACAGTAGCTTATATACATAACTCATATCTTCCTCCTCACGCTCATAGTCTTTGTCTTGAGCGGACTTCTTAGTCCTAAGTCGCTCCGGAAAGCGTCGAGGTAACACTGTGGGGCGGATCCTCGTGGAGGTAGGTGACTCGTCTCGGTCAGGCCAGCAGCAGGGGTGGACTGGCTTAAGGAAGCGGGCGGTTCCTCCACCAGACATGGCCGCCGCATCCTGACCTTAGGTCCCGCTGACCGGCCGATCGCCCATCACCATGCTCCACCTTGTCCCAACGTGTCGTCGTCGGGTTCTGGACGGCAACTCTGCATTAAAGAGGGGCGGCACGTCGTCATATCGAAAGCCCTTGGCGTCCTGGGCACGTGGAAGCGGGCACATGCTGTCGTGAGTTTCCTCGGTTTTGGTCTGCCAGTCCGCAAAGGCCTTGGCGTGTGCAGGAACGTGATGAGGGTGACCACAGGATCTGGGCAGGTAGCCCTGGGCGTGAGGTCGATTCCAATTTCTCCCTGATGTGACCTGCTGCTGCTTGGGGCTGCGGGCCATCTGGAGGTGGCTGTGTGCGAACCACCCCCAGGAAAAGCGCTGGCCTTCCCCTCGCCCCGGCTTTTGGGATTGGGTTGGCGGCAGCACTTGTCGTAGTGTCTATAGCGACCGTGAAAATTCGACACTTGTGGCCTCGTGCAGGCACCTGCCTGTGTTAGGACCAGTGGCCCCTACGGTCACATCCACGACAGTATCGGCGGCTGCGTCTAAATACAGCTGCTTTCCACGGCTACTACAGAAGCACTCTAGGCGGAGGGCGGAAGAACGTGGTGGTGGTGGCAGCCTCTTCGCGTTGTTGGCCGCTCTTATCCTTTCTTGTATTGTGAGATAGCCTCACAGCAGGTGGGGCCCAGGCAGAGGTGGCGGACTTCCTAGGTGGCCCTGTATGACTGACATTCAGTCACTACCACCTGGGAGTGTGGAGGAAGCGTCCAGGGATGAGTCGCTGCATCAACTCTTCGTGCCTGACACCCGTCAAGATCCCAAAGCCAGATCCAGGCTTCCTCACATTCCTGGCTGTGCGCCTTGCAGACGTCGATCTCCCTGACAAAGCCCAAACGTACAAAAAAGTCGTCAGCGATCTGTTCTCCGTGCCTGCTTGCAGCTGGTAAAGGCACGATGACGCAAAGCCCTCGTTACCAGTTCCGACCCTTAACATGCTCCTGCAAAAGGCCCAGGCACATCCGTCACTGAAGAGGTAGAGGTCGAGGCACGTGCAACGGTACCCAAACTCTCTGGCCCCAGCGACAAACAATATCCGCAGTTGGATGAGCTGTCGGTTTGGAGGCATGCTGTCAAGGTCCACTATCGGAGTAATCTGTCCAACGGCCGCCCACTCACGGTAAAGCCGAAACGTGACGACGCTCAGAGTAGGCGGGTGGGGGCGAACAGATGCCTTGGGAGCTGTTGGGGCAGCAAGAGTACCTGAGGATGCTGGTGTGGTGGAGGAGGGGAGGTACTGGCGCCTTGGGTGCCACCTGGCGAGTAGGAGGGTGGGTTAGCCAGCCTAGGCTGCCATGAAGTGCCTCAAACGCAATCCTCCTCGTGTCTCCTCCTGAAAATCCATTTCTTACGCCTGTCCTGGTCACGTCCATCCACCTCAGAATTGTGGCAATGTCCGTCACAGGAGGTGGAGGATGAGAGTCTGCTACCGTGGAGGGGAAGGTGGTGGGGGAGTCGTTCCCCATCTTGACGCCCTTCTTACTCTGCCTTTTGTGTGTGCGTGGACTGCGGTGTTTAATATATAAAGTGGCGCTCAACAGCCTGAACCATATATATGTGACATAAACAGCCTGGGAAAATCACGACATGGTCCAGGTCCACTGTCCTGTCCGTGAGTGAGTGCGTGCGTGCGTGTGTGTGTGTGTGTCCAGAGAGCGGAGCGTGGTGGACGGCGGATTCGGGCGGAGGCAGAGGCAAGACCAGTGTCCAGAGTTGCCAACTTAGCGACTTTGTAGCTAGATCTAGAGCTTTTTGGTTTTTTCTAGCGACATTTTAGAGCAATTTGCGACTTGTCGCAAATCTAGAGATATCCACAGAAATCTAGCGACTTTCTGGATACTTTGACTGTCCATGAATATTCAGTTTTCCTAATTTCGAGCCATAATATATAGCAACGTTACAGGGACAATAAATAATAAGAAAAGTTTAATACATTTGAACGGGTCGTGTACAGAAGGAGGACACGTCTATTTCCTGATCATTTGATGTCAGCCAGTCCATGGCTAATGTTGCCGTGTTGTCATTTGTTCATTACCTTCGCCTTTGTAGCACCTGGCAACTTACCTTTTGTCAGATATGCAATATGAATTTCATTAATACGCTAAATTTTAAAGAATATTAGCAAAACATCTTATAGAATTAATTCTATCAAGCCTGCGTGGTTCCAAACTTTATTCGCGTCCACCATGGGTGACCCATAGACTCATACAGTTGCCCTGACACTGTTCACCGCTTTGCCAAAAACCATCAAGGAAGTTTCTCTGTTTGCATGCTGTTTATTAATTTGAACCCTTCATAGTCCCAATGGAAAATGGGTAAGCCACAGTATTCGCAGAGATTTAGGGAAGGAATGGCTCAGAGATGACAGATACAAAATTTGGCTTCTGGAGGTGCCAGGAGATAATAAAAAGGATTTTGTAAATTTTGCAAGTGTACTTTTGTCTGTTAAGTTGTGCGACATTGAAAAACACAAAAACACTAAAAACACAAGAAAGCAGAAGAGCCGTTCAGTGCAGAAAGACAGACAATTTTACCATTCAAGAAACTTGGGAATAATAGCTAGCGACTTTCAATGGAAGATTTAGCGACATTTAGCTACTTTTAGGTACCAGCCTAGCGACATTTGAAAATCCGAGTTGTAAACACTGCCAGTGTCCCACCGGATGTCGCACGAGAAGGGTGTACGCCTGCGTGCTCCGTGGGTACCACAAAAAGCAGGCCAATGCTCAACTCTCAGCTCTAGACACACACTAATACACTGACACTAACACTGACACCGTCACTAAAACGCACTGTGACGGAGCAACACTGCACATCGCGGCGAAACACAGCGCAACACAACACAACACACTGAGTCGACGCGCATCACCGGCAGACGTAACTGTCGGCATTGTTCACACACTAGTAAGTCCACAGATCCCAGACACTGCGCGCGAAGGTTACTAGTGTGCCCTGAAGAATGCAGTGATGGCTAGGAAACACTGTGTAACACTGAGTCCGTTTAGTGTGGATGAGAGAATACAAGTGGTGACGCTGTGCCGCGCGCGGCTCACACAGTCAGACTGAGGCGCCTTGCCATATGGCAGCCTCGGGGCAATGTTAGCACATAACACGTGCAGTGGTGCCACGTGATAATATATATAAATGCTACTCGGCACAGTAGCTTATGTACAGGGTTGCATCGGCACAGTAGCTTATATACATAACCTACAGTCCTTTTATGGATGCTGTGAGGTAATTACAGGTGTGTTGACTCTCCACACACCTGAGTTGACTAGAGAACAATGTCAACCAATCATAAAACAGGAACCATATTACACATACAGTGGCCCTATCATTAACCCCAAGTTATACCTACACATACGTACATTAACCTCAAGTTATACATACACAAACACTTACGCACAATCTGATCAAACTCGGGGCCAGAATCAGCACAAATTATCATGCAGAATGCCAACCAATCAGATTACAGAATGTCAACAGATCAAATTGTAGGATGATCAAAGTCTGTGAAAGAATGTCTCATGACGCAGCTGTTTAAGGAAAATATATGTTCACAAGTTTTGCTGAAATCCAAAGGTCATTTTTTTCCTTGTCTGAATATACAAGATGCTTGCCACATGCTTACTGTTAAATAAATAAAGACAAAGAATTTCATGTAAGGTTCATCAGGAAGATATATAGATGCTATAAAAGTAAATAAAAGAAAACAAGAGAAAAACTCAGTTAAAGTTTAGAGCAAGGTTTGAACACTATAAAAAGTACAATAAACACATCTGAATCCCCTTTGTCGCTTGTCTTTTTTTTTCTTTCACCCGAGCGACTCATTTATCCAACCCTTATTAAGTCTTCCTGTGAAAGAAATACAGGAAATGTAAAGAAAAAGAGAGAGAGAGAGAGAGAGAGAGAGAGAGAGAGAGAGAGATAATTGGGTCATGTAAATTAGGAATGAGGCGATAATAGTAGAGTTAAGTGGTAAAACTGAATATAGGATGGCCAGGGGAAGGCTGAGAGAGACTGGTATGGATGAATACAATTATAAGCTCTGGTTCTCGGAAACAAGATGACGTGGTGCCTTAATTATTTGATCTGATTGTGCTTAAAATTCAAACAAATCAACAACTACAACGTGTAATTGATTGATTGATTAATAAAAAAGGTTATTTTATAGACATCTGAGACACTCTTGATTAATACTGTATAGACGATCAAAACATATCTATACAACGGTCCGATGAATTTCAAAATGAACACTACGATTCCTGTTGTCTCGGTAGGGTTGTCAAAATCCTTCGTCCGTTGTGTCATATTGTCTAACACAGAATTGGAAAGATATATATTGTTTTTTATTGTGTATATTTATTTATCTTAAGGAAAATTCTGGCACGAGTGTATATAGTTTATAAACGATTAGCTGTTCAAGAGACCCAAGTTAACCTAAATATTGTATTAAGTTTCACTGATAAGTAAACTAATATGATTTTGAGACTTGTGTGGTAAATCGACTGTTGAGTTATTAAATGTTATGTGTTCTTCTGTTATCTTTACTGTGTACTAAGTTCTGTGTTTACAAAGTTCAGTGTTCTTGTATTATGAAGTTTATCATCATTAACCTCCTTCATTCCTCTCACTTCACGTCTAAGGATGTTCTGTCCCCTCTAAGGTAGCTCCCCTAAGCCTGTCGGCCAGTATGGGGCAAGGCGGATACAGCACACTGCCTACAAGGAGGAAACTTGGTACAGGAGGTACACAACTGCAGCTGGGTAGTCTGGGGGTGAGCTGGGGGTGATCCAACGACTCTTAAGGACGGGAGGCGAGCGCTGTGTCCATCAGGCCACCGCATAAAACATATTACTTACAATTATTTATTATACGCCATACACTTTTCTCTTTATTACACGGCTTAATCATGTATCTTTATGTTTCTTAATAACGGTGTGGCGGGCAGGTCAATATGGGTCACTTGTTAGTTATACTGCCCCTATGAGCGCACTGTTACATCTCTACTTCCCTGGAGATAAGCGTAATGATTTTGTTGGCAATCCTTGGTACTTACTGTTTACCACTGTTCATATTGCCTACAAACACGCAGAAACTATGTAATTTTGTATGGCTATTTTACTGAATTAATATTTATCTATCTATCAAATTTAAGTAATGAAAGATACTAAGAATCCAGTCCTTGGAATTTAGTTTTCAAAGATAAGTACGACATTTTTCCCCCCAAGAAAGAGACGAGAAAAACTCTTTAGTTAGTTAGTTTCTCTAGTGCAATTTCGACACCAATGTGGCCGCCATTGTTGGGTTGTAACATTCTCACAGTTAGTGGAGTAAAACTTAACGTATGAACCCTTGGGAATCCCAGCCCGATCTGCTCTCACCACCAGCACATTCCCGTACATCCCGGATGCGAGTTCCATTATTTTATAAGCATTCCGACGACATATGCACATCAGAGCCCGTGCAGGAGAGAGACACTGAGCAGATTTAGCAAAAACAGCAATAGCAACACCGCCCATTTGAAAAGATAGCATTGAAGCGGACCTTGCTATTTTCGGAGTGTATTTAGCAAAACACCGCTACATTAAGAGACACTAACTGCCCCCCCCCTCCTCACCCCCCCCGGACACCGCCACACCTGGGGAAGAATAAGTCAAGAGAAAAATAGCACCACCGTCTTGAAGATCACAAAGGAGCGGGTCTTTGCTATTTTTCGGTGGATTTTTAGCGAAACTCCGCTAGATAAGGGAAACTGGGCAACAGATGCGTGACGGACTGCAAGATATTCGGCTGATGTTTTGCTCGATAAAATTGCTCGGCAATATTCCTGGGGATTAATGGTTTAGAACTGTGTGTGTGTGTGTGTGTGTGTGTGTGTGTGTGTGTGTGTGTGTGTGTACATCTAGTCGTGTCTGGCAGCGGATAATTGCCCATAAAACTCTCCACATTTATTCACATTTTTCTCTGGTTTTGAATGAGAGCAAAATGTGGTCCTCACCCATGTGTTGGCAGATGGTCGTGTGTTGTGAGGGTCTTGATATACACTTTGCTACATCTCAATATTGCTTCACAAAATAAAAATAGAAATAATAGTACCGGGTAACAATAGCAATAATGAATAATAATAATAATAATAATAATAACAGTAATGATGATGATAGCATTAACAGGAATATAATAGACATTGATTACCATGCAACAAATATCACATAATCGCTTCACATCTTCCAACACAAATAAGTAAACATGGTAACGGAACTGGACACACTGCTTTGATACCCCTGAGTACAATGCCGACCCCTTGAGTACAATGTCAGTCTAATGAATACAATGTCAGTCTAATGAGTACAATGCCAGCCTCCTGAGTACATTGTCAGACCTAATGAGTACAATGCCAGCCTCCTGAGTACATTGTCAGACCTAATGAGTACAATGCCAGCCTCAAGAATACGATGCCAACCCTCTGAGCACACACACAAGGCAATCCTTTATAAATTGGGCGGCCCCGTTAAGATAATGCACATTAGCAAAACACACGAGAGTTGAATTTACATACACAGGGGCCTCCGGCAATCCATCTTCCTAAATGGACCTTAGCGTCAAAAATGTGGAGCCCACCAGCAGAAAGTATCTCACTTCGTCCAGAAAAAAAACCCAACCAAACAAACATAACGCAGCTGTTTATCTTGGTAGCAGACAAACACGCCAAACACACACTCTATCCTAATTAGATTAAAACAAACATGTGTAACTGTAAACAAAAATATAGTTTGGGTTGTTATTGAAGTAGACATTGGAAGAAATACGTGTAGTAGTTGTATATTAGGATATAACACACAGTCAGATATACACACAGCCAGATATATACATTCAGTCAGATATGATGATGGTGAAAACGATGATGACGTAACAGACAATGACGACATAGCAGAGACGATGATGCCGTAACATTGACGATGATGGTGACCTAACGAAGACGATGGTGACGCAACGAAGACGATGGTAATGAAGACGATGACGATGTAACAAAGACGATAAGGACAAGGACGCCG
>NW_024734253.1:0-15290 GCF_018991925.1 Homarus americanus | reverse complement strand
TAAAGAGAAAGACGCAAGATACCTATAAAATGCGACAGAATATACCCACACATGCGTAATCCTAACCCATCCCAACCCAACCCAATCCTATCCTACCCCCAGCTTCACCACAGTACACAAAGTCATTCTTGGTATCAGAATGACGCCTAAACACCCTGTATCGCCTAAGACACATTTGAATCGGATGGTTCGCTGACGGTTTTATTTCTTCGGTATAAACCAGTGAAGCAATTAGTTCGTGGGAACAGTGAGTCAAAATACTTCACATCAGCTTCGTTTACGACCTCCAGCTGATATTTACTTCTGTTGTCTATATCAATCACATTTTATAATGAAAACAAAATTATGGTTAGTTACTTAAAAATGAAAAAAAATCATACTTAGATACTTAAGAGTGAGGAAAAAAGATACTTAAGATACTTAAAAATGAAAACACTCTTTGATACTTAAATTAGGACAAAATAAACGGACATAAAGATTTAACTATGAGCGGTGGATATTACGACATGTACCGGCTATCAATACAGAGGCGCTATTTAGCCGTGAAGTTCTCTCAGAAACTCAACAAGACAATATGTGGTCACGTAAAAATTTCAGGTTAATTTTAACACCATCCGTCATTTTAAACCTTGGCACCAGTAGATTAAGAAAATATATGGTGATATTTTTTCTGATGGGATAAAGGTCGTATTTGTCCAGAGAAGTAAGAGAGGAAAAAAATCACTTGAGAGGCATGACGCACAGAGTGTCTAAGGTGATAAAAGATCATATACTACCATTTGGCTTTTCAAATTAAGTTCATTACATAAAATATCAAACTCATAAAGATTACAAAAGAACAGAACATCATGAGCTCTCTACAGCTATTGTCAGCCGTCAATATGCTGATGTACAGAAGCTACACAATGTTATTGGTGACTGTAATCCCAGGAAAATGATGCTCTCTTAAACTTGGTAACTGGAGCTGTAATGCCAGAAAATGCCAAATATGACAATCTATGGGCATATGAAGTTGGAAGACAAAATTATGAAAATTTTGTCAAGAAACGTATTGTTGGTCCATTGAGCATCTGGGAAAAGATGTCCAAGGTTAATCTTCTGTCGTGGAAAGCAGCAAATAAGACTTCAACCATCAAATTGCTATCACAAGTTATAGAACTTAAGCAGGACATACAGTATATGCATCACAGAAGGGCAGCACTGTACATATCAAGTCACCAGACACTGATGTGTTTGGCATATTAAAGCAGCCTCAACTTGGAGAAAATACAAGTATGAAAACAGGAACTGGTGAGCGATGACACATTGGGCAGAGAGCCTTACAGGTTTCCATGCCTTCACAGGATCTGACTGCATTGGAAAATTTGTTGGCAAAGGAAAGAAAGCATGTTGGAGCACTTTGATGAAATCTAACACAAAAGTCCTAGATGCATTCAAGATGCTGAGTAGACCAAATACCCTCCAGCAGACATGTTTATTGGTCTAAAGGAATTTGTATTTAAGCTCTACTGTCCACGAATGACTTTCACTAAACTGTCATAACTTAGATGGCATCTCTTCAAGAAAACGCAGGCAGAAGCTGGAGAACTACCAGCGACTGCAGCAACTCTAAAGTATCATATATTGAGAGGAAGGTATCAAGCTCTTCTGTGGTCTTGTGATACAGACAGTGAAATGCTTTCACAATTAGAGTATGGCTGGAAGATTGACAATGACTGTTTCATACTAGTACTATCAGACCAACCACCAGCTCCAGAAGCAATCACAGAACTTGTTAAATGTGGATGTGGCGTCAGGAAATGTGGATCATTGTCATGTTCATACAGAAAGAATCAGAAAGAATAGCATGACATGCACCGAGATGTGTAACTGTCAAGCAGATGATGAGAAATGCCTAAACAAGGTGAAGGAATCTGCTGTACACAGAAGACTCTGATGACGAGGACTGAAGCAATGTCGTAAATAATAACTTGTGACTTGTTTACACATGATGTATAACACTACAAACTTTTAATAAATATAAAACGGTGGTTCTAAGCTTTTCAGATAATGGTAATATGTATATGTTTAATTTCCAGTATTTGTCTTTAGCAAATAATTTTACTTACTGCAATCTCTTCTTTGCCAGAGACAGGATGGCATATATGAGCAGCCATGTTTGTAACACACTTATGATATTATAACAGCATTCATGATATATTATGTTAAATTGTAATCATATAATACTACATGTTCATAGGTTATTAGTCATGTTTTAAGTTAATTAGGACTTAATGGTAATACATCTGTGGTTCATTACGCCGCTCTTTAATAAAACTTCTTTAAGGCATAAAACTTATAATAAACCGTTCAGAAAAAATGACACCACAGTTCCTTAACATAGTTTATAAGGATTATTATAATGTATGGTGTCAAAAATTAACATGAAATTTTTACGGGATTACTTAAGCTCCTACACTAAAACCTGCCGACCTAACCTAACCTCTTTTACCCACCTCTACCTACTTACCTAACCTGACATAATCTAACCTAACCTGACGTAATCTGACCTAACCTGACATAATCTAACCTAACCTGACATAATCTAACCTAACCTGACATAATCTAACCTAACCTGACATAATCTAACCTAACCTGACATAATCTAACCTAACCTGACGTAATCTGACCTAACCTGACATAATCTAACCTAACCTGACGTAATCTGACCTAACCTGACATAATCTAAGCTAACCTGACGTAATCTAACCTAACCTGACATAATCTAACCTAACCTGACATAATCTAACCTAACCTCCCCGTCTGACATAAGCTAACCTAATCAAACCTAACTTTCCCACCTACCTAACATAACCTATCTACTTATTACCTACCTAACCTAACTTAACCCAACCTGACATAATCTAACCTAACTTAACCCAACCTGACATAATCTAACCTAACCTATTGAAACTTAACTTAACCACCTACCTCATCTAACACCACTTTGTAATCTCTCTGTGCTACAGCTGACAGGATGAATATGGGGGGCACAACAAACTAGCCTCTAAGTGGCAAAATTAACAAAACTAACCTAACCTAACCCAACCTGACTTAACCTAACCTGATCTGATCTATCCAAC
Organism: Homarus americanus; assembly: GCF_018991925.1. NCBI lineage: Eukaryota > Metazoa > Arthropoda > Malacostraca > Decapoda > Nephropidae > Homarus > Homarus americanus. The sequence continues at coordinate 12,168 of NW_024734253.1, read as the reverse complement.
TTAAAAAACTTAGAATATATAATAAAGCCGTTAGGTTAATTTAGGCTAAATATGGTTGATTCATATTTTGTTTTGACAGAAATTCCCGGCAAAATAACGTATCTATATTGACAACCACCGCCATGTTGGTTCCACGTTAACAAGACACGGATACACTACAGAATAACCCGCGTTCGTTTAACCTCAATTACTACAGTTTACTTTATTATCTTATTTCACAATCTTCACTACATCTCGCTTCACAATCTTCACTGCATCTCACTTCACAATCTTCACTACATCTCACTTCACAATCTTCACTACATCTCACCTCACAATCTTTACTACATCTCACCTCACAATCTTCACTACATTTCACTTCACAATCTTCACTACATCTCACTTCACAATCTTCACTACATCTCACTTCCCATCTTCACTACATCTCACTTCACAATCTTCACTACATCTCACTTCACAATCTTCACTACATCTCACTTCACAATCTTCACTACATCTCACTTCACAATCTTCACTACATCTCCCTTCACAATCTTCACAACATCTCACTTCACAATCTTCACTACCTCTCACTTCACAATCTTCACTACATCTCACTACACAATCTTCACTACATCTCACTTCAAAACCTTCACTACATCTCACTTCACAATCTTCACTACATCTCACTTCACATCTTCACTACATCTCACTTCACAATCTTCACCATATCTCACTTCACAATCTTCACCACATCTCACTTCACAATCTTCATCAAATCTCACTTCACAATCTTCACCACATCTCACTTCACAATCTTTACCACATCTCACTTCACAATCTTCACTACACCTCACTTCACAATCTTCACTACATCTCACTTCACAATCTTCACTACATCTCAATTCACAATCTTCACTACATCTCACTTCACAATCTTCACTACATCTCACTTCACAATCTTCACTACATCTCACTTCACACCTTCTACTATATCCCACTTCACAATCTTCTACTTCATCTCTACTTCCCCATGATCTTCACTACATCTCACTTCACAATCTTCACTACATCTCACTTCACAATCTTCACTACATGTCCCTTCACAATCTTCACTACATCTCACTTCACAATCTTCACTACATCTCACTTCACAATCTTCACCACATCTCACTTCACAATCTTCACTATATCTCACTTCACAATCTTCACTACATCTCACTTCACAATCTTCACTACATCTCAATTCACAATCTAGACTACACCTCACTTCACAATGTTCACTACATCTCACTTCACAATGTTCACTACATCTCACTTCACAATCTTCACTACATCTCACTTCACAATCTTCACTACATCTCACTTCACAATCTTCACTACATCTCACTTCGCTACCTTCACTCAAGCATCTCACTTCACAATTCTACTACATCTACTTCTGCCAAATCTTCTACCATCTCTCACTCTGCCACCACTAAGCATCTCACTTCAAGCACTACCTCTCACTTCAAAATCTTCACTACATCTCACTACACAATCTTCACTACATCTCACTTCACAACCTTCACTACATCTCACTTCACAATCTTCACTATATCTCACTTCACATCTTCACTACATCTCACTTCACAATCTTCACCTTATCTCACTTCACAATCTTCACCACATCTCACTTCACAATCTTCACCACATCTCAATTCACAATCTTCACCACATCTCACTTCACAATCTTTACCACATCTCACTTCACAATCTTCACTACATCTCACTTCACAATCTTCACTACATCTCACTTCACAATCTTCACTACATCTCACTTCACAATCTTCACCACATCTCACTTCATAATCTTCACTACATCTCACTTCACAATCTTCACCACATCTCACTTCACAGTCTTCACTACATCTCACTTCACAATCTTTACTACATCTCACTTCACAATCTTCACTACATCTCACTTCACAATCTTCACTACATCTCACTTCACAATCTTCATTACATCTCACTTCACAATCTTTTCTACATCTCACTTCACAATCTTCACTACATCTCACTTCACAATCTTCACCACATCTGACTTCACAATCTTCACTACATCTCACTTCACAATCTTCACTACATCCCACTTCACAATCTTCACTAACACCATCCTTCATCACTACATATAACATCCATCATCACTACTTATAACACCATCCATCATCATCACTACATATAATACTATCCATCATCACTACATATAACACGATCCATCATCACTACATATAACACCATCCACCATCACTAAATATAGAACCATCCATCACGACATATAACACCATCCGACATCATTACATATAACATCAACCATCATCACTACATATAACATCATCCATCATCACTACATATAACTCCATCCATCATCACTACATATAACACCATCCATCATCACTACATATAAAACCAACCTATCATCACTACATATAACATCATCCATCATCACTACATATAACACCATCCATCATCACTACATATAGAACCATCCTATCATCACTACATATAATATCATCCATCATCACTACATATAACACCATCCAACATCACTGCATATAACACCAACCATCATCACTACATATAACATCATCCATCATCACTACATATAACTCTATCCATCATCACTACATATAACACCATCCAGCATCACTACATATAACACCAACCATCATCACTACATATAACATCATGCATCATCAATATATATATATAACACCATCCATCATCACTACATATATTACCCTCTTATCATCACTACATATAATACCATCCATCATTACTACAATATAACGCCATCCTTCATCACTACATATAACACCATCCATCATCACTACATATTATAACACCATCCATCATCTTTATAAACACCATCCCTCTTTACTATAGTGATAAACAGAGCTTTATTTTGTTGTCAATTTCTTTAAATTCCAACCTTATTAAACCGTAATTCTTTCTGTATGGTCAAATTTTGATTTGACCTCAGTGAGAGAGCTGTTAGTGTCAGTACATCACAATGGTGTTCCGACGCACTGTATCGAAGGTGACTAAGGTGGAGGTGAAGCCTTGCCAGGTGAAGGAGAAGGGCCCCCGATCTAACAAACTGCAGACCACAAAACACACTAAGACCCAAAACAACAAGACCCAAAACAACAAGAAGAAGAAGGAAACTACCACTTTCTGCCGTGTACAAAAGGACCAGTACCTGCCATGGGGAGACTACATCTTCACCGGGAAAAAGACACAAAATAAGCGCTGAACCTACGCTTCTGATATTTAAAAATACTGTAATAAAAAACATATTAATTGATTTTGTTTGTATTATTTATGCTTTTTTTTATTTTCATCTGTAAACGTGCTGTTTTGGGAATATATTTTGAGTTACATAATATTTAGGTACAGCAGTTTATTTCACTGTATCTACTTGTTTACCAAGTAACTGGACTTACAGTCTCCGATCGGGATCCTCAAAACAAATATTTGGCATCGAACTCCGTAAGTGAGCTCGTAATCTAGCCTGTAACTTACAGGACCTCAACACGATCAACCTGGATATAGTAGTCGCTATTTCCCGATTGCATGAAAAAAATTTAATAAATATGTTTTAATAATGCTTGTTAGACTTGTTTTATCATAGAATAATGAAGAAAATGTTTTGTACATCAACATACTAAAATACAATATTAGTTTTTTTTTTTACGACAAGAAGAGGCTTGGGTGTTCTATTTCTCGCTGAATGGAAGAGATGCAGCTTTTGTCTTCTTACAACTTTTCAAGTAATTTGTACCAAAATAGAAGATTTTTATTGTCCACATTTAGGGTATATTTTTTTATGACTGAATAAACTTGCAGATAGACCTTATTAATGTGGTATAGCTGTAAATATCCTTCAGTAATGAAATCCAAATATGAGGTCAAGTGAACATTTTTGCTTAGACTCCGCCTTTGTTAGGACCAAGTTATAACAAGTTATTCTGCCAAGTATCCAATAAGTACCCATGACTCAGAGTTAAATAATACCTAACCTAATCTAAGTTCATCAAACTTAATAAAAAAAAGTGGGGCAAAAAATAAGTGGTAAAGAAATTTTTTTTCTCAGAAAAAGAATTATATTCAGAGGTTTTTTATCCGATACCTTCAGTCGTGATTATTTTGATGCAAAATTAGTAAAATGTATTTAACCTTAACACTACCTCACCTTACCTAATCTTACCTTACCTTATCTAACCTAACCTAATGTTACCTAACCTAACCAAGCCGCAACGCTCATGACACAATTGAGTTCTCTAGAAAGTTTTAATTTCATTTTCTTTTTTTAAAAATACATTTGCAGAGACAACAAACTTTTGATAATTATTTCCCCAACATATCTATAAATCTGTTGATGATATATAAATTGAAGAAGTCTTAAAATGACGGTATAGTTAAATAAAGATATCTATGTCATAATTAAAGAATTAATCATTATTATTTTATCAACCAAATCATGTTAAATCAGCAAAATGAATACCTAAAAATAACACTTTGGTAGTTATAACATTTGATAAAGCTTATTATTACTGTAACATGAAACAAATCACTATAGCTGTACTTATCAATCCAGTATTAAATCTGTATTATCTTTGACCATCGCTCATTGGCCAGCTTATCTCTGCACTGTTCTCTGATATAATAAAGTATTGGTGAATGGGAATATTAATCATTTGTGAGTCACTTACTATAAAGGAAACTGTAACGGATTCTATGGACAGTTGGGAATATTTTCACGGAATAAGTCGGAGTAACTCCTCTCTTGCCCAAAAGCGATCCAAGGAGTTAATTCACAGAGCGAAAATCTAGACGAGTCTTCCTTGTTTGTTTTAGGTCATAACAACGAAAAGTTTAATAATGTTTATTACAATGATTCAGGTTTTACTGTAATTCTTCTTTTTTATATTTTTAGTATTTTGTAGATTTTTTCACCCAGTTCATTTCTTGTTTAGATTCATTATTGCAATTATTTTTATTACAGAGTTGAATTAAAAGTTTATATCTAAGTATTTTACAGCTTCACAAATACTTATATAAAATGTTGATACACACAGTGGACAGTTTTTAGTTCTTTCTTGTAATACCTCAGTATTACTCTGTTAAATTGTTACCATTTACACCTGACCATTTATTTATTTATTTTACAAATTGTTTAAAGAGAGAACATCACCAGCAGGATACAGATGATGAAGTAAATAGAAGTTTGTAACCTAACCCTACCCCCCACTGCTACCCCTCCCTCTTGTCCCACATTCTTACTCGTCACTCCTACCCCTTACTCCCACCCCTTACTCCCACCCCTTAATCCCACCCCTTATTCCCACCCCTTATTCCCACCCCTTGCTCCCACCCCTTCCTTCTACCCCTTACTTCTACCCCTTACTCCTACCCCTTACTTCTACCCCTTACTTCTACCCCTTACTCCTACCACTTACTCCTACCACTTACTCATAACCCTTACTCCCACCCCTTGCTTCCACCCCTTGCTTCCACCCTCTTACTCGTACCCCTTGCTCCCACCCCTTACTCCTACCCCTTACTGCCACCCCTTACTGCCACCCCTTACTCCCACCCCTTACTCCTACCCCTTACTCCGACCCCTTAATCCCACCCCTTAATCCCACCCTTACTTCCACGCCTTACTCCCAATCTCCTTACTCCCACCTCTACTCCCACTCTTCACTCCCACCCTTACTCGCACTCCTTACTCCCAACCCCTCACTTCCCCACCCTTACTCCCCACGCCTTCCACTCCCCACCTCACTCCCACCCCTACTCCCACCCCTTACTCCCACCCCTCATCTCTACCCCTACTCCCACCCCTACTCACACCCCTAATCCCCAATTCCACTCCCACGCCTTACTCCCATGCCTTACTCCCCACCCCTACTCCCACCTCACTTTACTCCCACCCCCCACTCCCACCCCTTACTCCTACCCTTACTCCGCCCTTACTCCCACCCCTTACTCCCACCCCTTACTCCCACCCTCATCCACCCCACTCCCACCCCACTCCCACCCACCCCACCCCCACCCCCACCCTTACTCCCACCCTCCCCACCCCTTACTCCCACGCCCTACTCCGCCTTACTCCCATTACTCCCACCCCTTACTCCCACCCATTACTCCCATCCCTTACTCCCACCCCTTACTCCCACCCCTTACTCCTACCCCTTACTCCCACCCCTTACTCCCACCCTTACTCCCACGCCTTACTCCCACCCCTTACTCCCACCCCTTACTCCCACCCCTTACTCCCACGCCTTACTCCCACCCTTCACTCCTACCCTTCGCTTCTACCCCCACTGTTACCCCACACTACGCTGGTAATTGAAGACATCATACATTTGTTCACTTAGACACCACTTATTATTCAGGACCTAATGGCTATAATATCAGAGTCATTATTCTTAACTCAACTTTATATATATATCAATTGTCAAAAACCTTCACCACAAGAAAGAAAAGAACAGTCGGGTATGGCAGAAAATGTAATAAACGAACATGGAGTAAGACATCAAGCTCCATATTGTAAACAAGATCATCGTCATTGTTTATTTATTGCGAGGAAAAATATTGTTCGCAATATAATTATAAAAACCTTCTGTAATTCATTCTCTTCATTACACTAAAAGGTAATGAAGTATATAAAGAAAATAGTTTATAAATTACTAAAATAAAAATACGTATAAAAAAGTAAAATAACATCTATTGATGGAATAGAAAAGAATTATATCGTAAGTGGGTAAAAGATTTCTTGGGTAGGTTTTAGAATACAATAACTGTTTTCTGCATTACACCGATGGTTCCAAGTCAGAAATTATCCTTAAGTTTTGTGAATCAGTATTTACAGTTTTTCTTAAAGGGTGACTTAAGTTACGGTCACACGATCCCTTTGATGAGCAATTAATTTGGAGCAAGAAATTACGAGTAATTTCTTCCAAATGTGGTCACACGAGTGGCTCTTGGTTCAGTTACTACAGCAAGAAAAAAAAGTTAACGCCGCTGTGCGAGTAGAAGGGAGACGGAACATCACAACAACAATGCAGACGACGCAGCAGCTATCCTTGGTATTATTGTTATTATTAAAAAGAAATGAGAGAAAGCGAAGAAAAACTATTGGGGACTCGTAAGTGGCTGGCGAGGAGGAGGAACGAGTGTTTAATATAGACTGGTTCAACTATCGTAGTTACAGTAGGGAGGGTTGTTAGTGTGTGGAGAATGACCGGCTGTATGGGCTTGTGTTTTGTAAACAAACACGCCAAAACACCACCCAAATAATAAACTCAGTGTGTCGTAAAAAACTGTTTGTGCATTTTATACATAATGTTATTGATCTATGTTATATATAGCCAAGGTAAATACTCGATAAATAAGCTTCGTGTCATTAAATATGGTATTAACCGGGTTTTGAACCGATAATCTTGCTCGAAATAGTCAAGAAATTGACTATCACGATTGTCAATAAAAATGCTTCAAAAACTTGCTCGAATTTCTCGAAAATTGCTCGAAATAACTTTCCGGCAAGAAATTGCTAAAAAAAAATGCGCCCATGTGACCAGTGCTTTAAGAATTGTATGATATCCTCATGGCAATGGAAACACACACACACACACACACACTCACCCCATACACAGTCACACACTCACCATGCACAATCACACACACCCATACACACACCGTACATGCACAAACCATACACACACATACACACACACACACGATCACACACACCATACATACACACACCATACACATACACACACCATACACACATACACAAACACACACACACACACCATGCACACACCATACAAACAAACAAACACACACCATATACACACACACACACACACACAATGCACACACACACACCATGCACACTCACACACACACACACCATGCACACTCACACCATGCACACACACACACTAATTGTTTTAATTTAGTTCTTGGAACTCTTAAGTGGCAGCGCTTGATGTAAACACTTCTTGGCATTTTCTGTTTATCTAGTAGCAGGTATACACACAGATGTAATATGAGAAAATAAATTATGAATTCTGTCCAGGGAAGTGTTGTGAATATGACCTTGAGATAACACTTGTGTTAAGTGTGAATTTCCCTGTCTAGTGATATGTCCAACTACTACTCTGGGCCGCGAGACAGTGGTAGTGATTACAGATTGCCCACGAGGGGGCTAGTTTATTGGGCACCCCCTTACATCCTGTGCAAGGTGAAGCGCAGAAGCGTTTACAGTGCCCAACTGGGAAGCATGCGGAGTTCATGCTTGCCTTTATGACTCATGCATTAAGGGCGTAAAAGGCCTGAAGGGTCATGGGTTTTGTCAGCAAGTTACATAAAGTGACAATGATGAGTGTGTGGGGGGAAAATTCCCGGTACAATTTATCTGTTTATGGCAAAGTGTGGCAGGTCCCTATTAATGTGAGCGGTGTTTACTGAATCAGCTGACCCTGGCTCGACCTTTTGAGAGACGCAAGCCAAGTGATCTAAGAGTCGTGAATAACATGGTGAATTACTTGGTGTTATTCATTTGGGTGAATATTTGTATAAATCAAAGGTGTTGTCACACACACACACACACACACACACACACACACACCACACGTGGCACACCACCAACACACAGTTTCTGAGAAGGAGTTTGAGATTGTATTTAACGAAGTCTTAACTGGGAAAATGTTGTATGGCTTTTGTTATGGGGAAAGTTCTGGCGTGAACATTAAGACTATTTTCATAATTTTTTGTAACTAATATTTTTATCTGCCTGGTACAATTATTTATTAATTTGTATTGTAAGTTATGTCTTGATAGTCGATGTAATGTAACAATTTATTTTTGTGTTAATGTTCATATAGATTGGTTCAGTGTTGCGGCTCTGACTCGTCAACGATGTTAATAAGCTCTTGAGTACATACTGCTGGTGAAACTATGTTATATTAACAACACGACAGACAAGTACTATAATACCTTAACATTTAACAATAATTCAGCCTTAATTTAATTTTTTCACCAACTTAAGACACATAACCCAGAAGGAAGTAAGACGGGCAACATAACGCGGGATATCGTGGCTTCACTAAGTGCAAATTATGGAACTTGAGGTAACACATTATGGGAAAATGCGAGCCCTGCTAAGTGGTTCTCCTCAACATGGACGCAAACATCAGATGGACAAAGAAACAGAAGAACCCCGGATATACATTCATTTATTCTACAAAAAAGTTACGTAAACGAGCGTTAAATACGTTTAAGTAATCACAGTTTACGAAGCTGAAGTCGAGATATTAGAAGATGAAGAAGACTTTAGCATATCAGTATACCCCACGACCGGCGCCAGGATGTTAAGTGTGCCATCAGGGTATATTAGCGCTGAGAGACGGGTGCTATCGTGGTATATTAGCATACCTTCACCCTGAATGGTATATCAAAAAGTACAGGATTTACTTCACAGATATTTAGTTATATCTATCGGTATATTATATAAATTATATCAATATATCTGTGTATACCAAATATGGCATCAGAGTATATCACCGTTTGCCATCATATTCTCTAAATAACCTCAAAGTATACCCCCGAATGTTTAATATCATACACTATAAATGACACTGTAGTATGTTAGTATATAATCAGGGTATAACATAAATAATATCAGCATTGTTTAGAATATCATATATATTAAGCGTGAGGAATGGATGTATATGATTCAATATATCACAGTTACATAAAGCGGTATGTCAGCTCATCAGCATATCACTAGAATGACATCAGAGTATAGGACACTATACTCCAATAAATACTGTCAGGTATCTAAGTATATCAGGGTAATCACTGAGAAGTGTCAGAACATATCAGCATATTCCTTGACTGGTAACAAAGCATATCAACATACTCAAAGTATAATCAATGTCTCCGGAATAAACAAGCCAGTGACAGCAGCATATATTTCTGAAAATCAGCTGTGAAATATGTTCAGAACAGCCCAAAGTATACTATAATACTAAGCAACATTTGAAATATACCAGTATACTTCTTAACAGTCAGGGAAAAAATCATTATACAGATTAGTGTCCTCGAAGCAGATCAACTTGTCTCCTGCTTTCTGGGGACCCATTAGTGGCATATCAGTATATCCAAAGAGACACATCGGAGTATATTACCATATATCCCAAGTGCCATGAAGGGATATCAACATACCTGAGTATATTAACTAGCTCTCATAGTCTTCCACTCTCTCTTAGATCCATCAGAATATGTCAGCATATCACCCTATCTTCTGAAGGTCCAGTTTACCTTGTTCCGAAAGTATGTCGAAGCATACTAACAGATCCCCTGAATGCCTTGAGAACATATCAGTATACTTCTAGGTTAATTCATATCATATCAGTATATCCCCTGAATCTAAGGTATAGCTAACCTCATTTCAAATTATTATTAGAGTATGTTAACATATTCCCTTAGAAGCATACCAGCATATCTCTTATGTCATTACAGTCAACCAGTATACGCTCAGAGATAGATGCAAGCATATCAGGGTATATTAGCATACCCTGTAAGAGAGATATGAGCCTAGCTACATAACCAAGTATATCAGCATACCCCATATGCTCTTATAGTACATCAGCACACCCTCTGAGAGACAGAACCATACCAACATATCAGAACATATTAGTATATCCTTTAGAGTGATATGAACATAATGGCATATCAGATGACAAGAGTATATCAGCATAGTCTTTGAGGAGCATATCAGACCAACCTAGCATAAGCTCTTTAAGATAGATGGGAGCATATCTTAAATAGACTGGAACATACCAGAGCATATTAGCATATTAGCATATTAGCAAGGTGAGGAGGAGGAGGAGGAGGCAGGTGTCCACCGACCAGGTATGCCGATAGTCTGGTGATAATGTGGGTAAAACTGGTGTGTGTGTGTGTGTGTGTGTGTGTGTGTGTGTGTGTGTGTGTTCGTTCTCATGTTTATTTCTTGTAAGGTATGTGTCACCTAGCCGGCCATTTTGTTTACATTTTTCGGTCGCTCTAAAATACCATTAAAACAATATTGAGTATAAACGTTTGGCTCAACTGATGATCTCAAACATGTCCCAACTTTTTTTTGCCTCAACTCCACATTCTGTAACTCATTTAGGTAGATGTCCCTCACTACACATACACTGGACTATGTGTAATGTTGCAGCTAATGTGTTATCAAGATATTGCACATTATAAGTTCATGTGTGGTCATTATTATATCAAACGGAGGAATTTTAAAGAGCTATTACACCACCTGTATCATTAGTTGTCGCCAGGTGAAGGAATGTTTAGGTAGATTATATTTTATTTACTGTAATTAAAGTTTCAATACCTAAGACGTTCCACTATAAGAGTCTTTCAACCTCAGGTAAGGTCTAAAGACTTTCTACTCTAGGTCTTACACCCTGGAGTAGCTGTATCGTCCACATAGGTAATTACTCCACAAGGAACTACAAGTTACACCTTGATGTAATACTTCATTTATTGCCAAACTTTATAGGGAAATATTTTTTCACAAAGAATTTCAAGTTACAATTTCACATAACAAGTCACATTACAAACGTTCCTTCGGCTTACAGTTAAACTTTGCAATGTCAAGATATTTTTTTCACTGCAGAGGAAAGTATGCGTCATCATCACCACACACACACACACAAAGACAAAACTCCTGTATCCAGATTCTCAAAAGTTTATAAATTAAATTCTTCCTTAAAATTAAACAGACAATACATCTATTTATCATAGAGTATGTGAACAATATCGACGCCATATTGGTTACCATCTTTGAGTTATATAATTAGTTAGCTTCATAGTGTTAATTATTTAGTTAAAAAGGAAAAATAATCTACTAGTGTGTGTTGTGACCAAAATATATCAACATTGTATTTACTTTCTCCTCCAGGGGGCACTAAGTCTAGAAAATGACACAATTGACATCTACATAAAGTGACTGATCAAGGGTAGATATTGGCTACCTTTTGTGTTACTTTGAGGTCGTAAGAACACACAAAGCTGCTCTTAAGGATGTTTACCACAATACACCTCAACCAGTTTCTCATTCACTAAGGT
>NW_024734252.1:0-10048 GCF_018991925.1 Homarus americanus | reverse complement strand
TGTGTGTACTTCGTTCGGTGCATATTGCTCCGAAATAGATTATCATAGAAAACGAAATTTGTATCATAAAAATGGGAAATATCTACTTTCCGAAGATTGGTTATCTACTTCCTCGAAAAGTAAATTGATTTTCTAATTTTTGGGAAAGTAGATTATCGACTTTTGGGAAAGTAGATTTTCGTATTTTCGGGGAAATATTACATAATTTTGGGAAGTAGATTATCATGAAAAACGGAAATTTGTATCATAAAAAATGGGAAATATCTACTTTCCGAAAGTTGGTTAGATAACCAAATTTGCCGAAAATAGTTATCATAGAAAACAGGAAATTTGTGTCATAAAAATGGGAAATATCACTTTCGCGAAAGTTTCTTAGATAACCCACTTTCCCAGTAGATTATCATAGAAAAACAGAAATTTGTATCATAAAATATGGGAAATATCTACTTTCCGGGAAATTTGGTTATCTACTTCGAAAAGTAGATAGATTTTCTAATTTTCGGGAAAGTAGATTATCGAATTTTTGGGAAAGTAGATTTTCTTATTTTCGAGGAAATATTACCTAATTTTGGAAGTAGATTATCATAGAAAACGGGAAATTTGTATCATAAAATGGGAAATATCTACTTCTGGGGAAAGTTGGTTAGATAACAACTTTCCCGAAAATAGATATCATAGAAAACAGGAAATTTGTATCATAAAAATGGGAAATATCAACTTTCCGGGAAAGTTGGTTAAATAACCAAATTTCCCGAAAATAGATTATCATAAGAAAACGAAATTTGTATCATAAAAAATGGGAAATATCTACTTTCCGGGAAAGTTTTATCTACTTCCCAAGTAAATAGATTTCTAATTTTCGGAAAGTATATTATCGTTTTGGGAAAGTAGATTTTCGTATTTTCAGGGAAATATTACCTAATTTTGGGAAGTAGATTATCATAGAAAACGGGAAATTTGTATCATAAAATGGGAAATATCTACTTTCCGGGAAAGTTGGTTAGATAACCAATTTGCCGAAAATAGATTTTTCATAGAAAATGGGAAATTTGTATCATAAAATGGGAAATATCTACTTTCCGCGAAACTTAGATAACGAACTTTCCCGAAATAGATTATCGAAAACAGGAAATTTGTATCATAAAAATGGAAAATATCGACTTTCCGGAAAGTTGGTTAGATAATAACTTTCCGAAAGTAGATTATCATAGAAACGAAATTTATCATAAAAATGGGAAATATCTACTTTCCGGAAATTTGGTTATCTACTTCCCCGAAAAGTAGATAGATTTTCTAATTTTCGGGAAAGTAGATTATCGAATTTTTGGGAAAGTAGATTTTCTTATTTTCGGGGAAATATTACCTAATTTTGTGAAGTAGATTATCATAGAAAACAGGAAATTTGTATCATAAAAATGGGAAATATCTACTTTCGCGAAAGTTTCTTAGATAACCAACTTTCCCGAAAATAAATTATCATAGAAACAGGAAATTTGTATCATAAAAATGGGAAATATCGACTTTCCGGGAAAGTTGGTTAGATAACTTTCCGAAAATAATTATCATAGAAAACGAAATTTGTATCATAGAAAATGGGAATTATCTACTTTTCAGGAAAGTTGGTTAGGTACTTCCCGAAAGTAGATAGATTTCTCTATTTTCAGGACAGTAGATTATCGACTTTTTGGGAAAGTAGATTTTCGTATTTTCAGGGAAATATTACCTAATTTGGGAAGTAGATTATCATAGAAAGCGGGAAATTTGTATCATAAAGACTGGGAAATATCTACTTTCCGCGAAAGTTGTCTAGATAACCAACTTTCCCGAAAATAGATTATCATAGAAAACGGGAAATTTGTATCATAAAAAATGGGAAATATCTACTTTCCGGGAAAGTTGGTTAGATAACCAAATTTGCCGAAAATAGATTATCATAGAAAACGGGAAATTTGTATCATAAAAATGGGAAATATCTACTTTCATGAAAGTTATTATTCGGTTTCCCGGAAGTAGATAGATTTTTCTAATTTTCGGGAAATTAGATTATCGGGACTTTTTGGGAAGTAGATTTCGTATTTTCGAAATATTACCTAATTTTGGGAAGTAGATTATCATAGAAAACGGGAAATTTGTATCACATAAAATGGGAAATATCTACTTTCCGGGAAAGTTGGTTAGATAACCAAATTTGCCGAAAATAGATTTTCATAGAAAGCGGGAAATTTGTATCATAAAAAATGGGAAATATCTACTTTCCGGGAATGTTGGTTAGATAACCAAATTTGCCGAAAATAGATTATCTACTTTCCGGGAAAGTTGGTTACATAACCAAATTTGCCGAAAATAGATTATCATAGAAAGCGGGAAATTTGTATCATAAAAAATGGGAAATATCTACTTTCACGGAAAGTTGGTTATCTGGTTTCCCGAGAAGTAGATAGATTTTCTAATTTTCGGTAAATTAGATTATCGACTTTTTGGGGAAGTAGATTTTCGTATTTTCGGGGAAATATTACCTAATTTTGGGAAGTAGATTATCATAGAAAACGGGAAATTTGTATCACAAAAAATGGGAAATATCTACTTTCCGGGAAAGTTGGTTAGATAACCAAATTTGCCGAAAATAGATTATCATAGAAAGCGGCAATTTGTATCATAAAGAATGGGAAATATCTACTTTCCGCGAAAGTTGGTTAGATAACCAACTTTCCCGAAAATAGATTATCATAAAAAACGGGAAATTTGTATCATAAAAAATGGGAAATATCTACTTTCCGGGAAAGTTGGTTAGATAACCAACTCTCCCGAAAATAGTTTATCATAGAAAACGGGAAATTGTATCATAAAAAATGGGAAATATCTACTTTCGCAGAAGTTTCTTAGATAACCAACTTTCCCGAAAATAGATTATCATAAACGGGTAATTTGTATCATAAAAATGGAAATATCGACTTTCCGGGAAAGTTAGTTATCTACTTCCCGAAAAGTAGATAGATTTTCTATTTTCGGGAAAGTAGATTATCGACTTTTGGGAAAGTAGATTTTCGTATTTTCGGGAAATATTACCTAATTTTGGGAAGTAGATTATCATAGAAACGGGAAATTTGTATCATAAAAATGGGAAATATCTACTTTCCGGGAAAGTTGGTTAGATAACCAAATTTGCCGAAAATAGATTATCATAGAAAACAGGGAAATTTGTATCATAAAAAATGGGAAATATCTACTTTCGGGCAAGTTGGTTATCTAACCAACTTTCCCGAAATAATTATCATAGAAACAGGAAATTTATCATAAAATGGGAAATATCGACTTTCCGGGAAAGTTGGTTAGATAACAACTTTCGAAAATAATTATCATAGAAAACGGAAATTTGTATCATAAAAATGGGAAATATCTACTTTCCGGGAAAGTTAGTTATCTACTTCCCGAAAAGTAGATAGATTTCTAATTTTCGGGAAAGTAGATTATCGACTTTTTGGGAAAGTAGATTTTCGTATTTTCGGGAAATATTACCTAATTTTTGGAAGTAGATTATCATAGAAAACGGGAAATTTGTATCATAAAAATGGGAAATATCTACTTTCCGGAAAGTTGGTTAGATAACCAAATTTGCCGAAAATAGATTATCATAGAAATGGGAAATTTGTATAGATTTTCTAAATTTCGGGAAAGTAGATTATCGACTTTTTGGGAAAGTAGATTTTCGTATTTTCCAGGGAAATATTACCTAATTTTGGGAAGTAGATTATCATAGAAAACGGGAAATTTGTATCTAAAAATGGGAAATATCTACTTTCCGAAAGTTAGTTAGATAACCAAATTTGCCGAAAATAGATTATCATGAAAATCGGAAATTGTATCATAAAAATGAAATATCTACTTTCCGCGAAAGTTTCTTAGATAACCAACACGAAAATAGATTATCATAGAAAACAGGAAATTTGTATCATAAAAATGGGAAATATCGACTTTCCGGAGAAGTTGGTTAGATAACCAACTTTCCCGAAATGGAAGTATCATAGAAAACAGGAAATTTGTATCATAAAAATGGAAATATCTACTTTCCGGAAAGTTGGTTATCTACTTCGAAAAGTAGATAGATTTTCTAATTTTAGGGAAAGTAGATTATCGACTTTTTGGGAAAGTAGATTTTCGTATTTTCGAAATATTACCTAATTTTGAAATGAATTATCATAGAAAACAGGAAATTTGTATCATAAAAATGGGAAATATCTACTTTCCAGGAAAGTTGGTTAGATAACCAAATTTCCGAAAATAGATTATCATAGAAACAGAAATTTGTATCAAAAATGGAAATATCTACTTTCCGCGAAGTTTCTTAGATACCAACTTTCCGAAAATAGATTATCATAAAAACAGGAAATTTGTATCATAAAAATGGGGAAATATCATTTCCGGAAAGTTGGTTAGATAACCAACTTTCCCGAAATAGATTATCATAGAAAACGGAAATTTGTATCATAAAAAATGGGAAATATCTACTTTCCGGGAAAGTTGGTTATCTACTTCCCGAAAAAAGTAAATAGATTTTCCTAATTTTACCAGGAAAGTAGATTATCGACTTTTGGGAAAGTAGATTTTCATTTTCGAAATATTACTAATTTTGGGAAGTAGATTATCATAAACGAATTTGTATCATAAAAATGGAAATATCTACTTTCAGGAAAGTTGGTTGAATAAACAAATTTCGAAAATAGATTATCATAGAAAACGGGAAATTTGTATCATAAAAAATGAAATATCTACTTTCGCAAAGTTTCTTAGATAACCAACTTTCGAAAATAGATTATCATAGAAAACGGTTTGTATCATAAAATAAAATATCTACTTTCCGGGAAAGTTGGTTATCTACTTCCCGAAAAGTAGATAGATTACTACAATTTTCAGGAAAGTAGATTATCGACTTTTTGGGAAAGTAGATTTTCGTATTTTCGAGGAAATATTACCTAATTTTTGGAAGTAGATTATCCAGAAACGGGAAATTTGTATCAAAAAATGGAAATATCTACTTTCCGAGGAAAGTTGGTTACATAACCAAATTTTGAAAATAATTATCATGAAAACAGGAAATTTGTATCATAAAAAATAAATATCTACTTTCCGCAAAAAGTTTCTTGAATATTAACTTTCCAAAATAGATTATCATAGAAAACAGAGAAATTTGTATCATAAAAAATGAAATATCTACTTTCACTTGGTTCTTAGATAACAACTTTCCCGAAAATAGATTATCATAGAAAACAGAGAATTTGTATCATAAAAAATAGAAATATCGACTTTCCGGGAAAGTTGGTTAGATAACAACTTTCGAAAATAAATATCATCAAAAACGAAATTTGTATCATAAAAAATGGAAATATCTACTTTCCGGGAAATTTGATTATCTACTTCCGAAAAGAAGATAGATTTTCTAATTTTCGGGAAATAGATTATCGAATTTTTGAGAAAAGTAGATTTTCTTATTTCGGGGAAATATTTATCCTAATTTTGGAAATAGATTATCATAGAAAACAGGAAATTTGTATCATAAAAAATGGGAAATATCGACTTTCCAGGAAAGTTGGTTAAATAACCAACTTTCGAAAATAGATATCATAAACGAAATTTGTATCATAAAAATGGGAAATATCTACTTTCAGGAAAGTTGGTTATCTACTTCCACGAAAAGTAAATAGATTTTTCTAATTTTTGGGAAAATAAATTATCGACTTTTTGGAGAAAGTAGATTTTCGTATTTTCAGAAATATTACCTAATTTTGGGAAGTAGATTATCAAAAACAGGAAATTTGTATCATAAAAATGAAATATACTTTCCAGGAAAGTTGGTTAGATAACCAATTTCCGAAAATAGATATCATAAGAAGCAGAAATTTGTATCATAAAATAGGAAATATCTACTTTCACGCAAAGTTTCTTAAATAACCAACTTTCCCGAAAATAGATTATCCAAAACAGGAAATTTGTATCATAAAATGGGAAATATCGACTTTCGGGAAAGTTGGATTTGAATAACTTTCCGAAAAGATTATCATAGAAACGAGAAATTTGTATAAAAAAATGGAAATATCACTTAAGGAAAGTTGGTTATCTACTTCCCGAAAAATTAGATAGATTTTCTAATTTCGAGAAAGAAAGAATTATCGACTTTTAGGGAAAGTAGATTTTCATATTTTCGAAATACAATTTTGGGAATAGATTATCATAAAACAGAAATTTGTATCATAAAAATGGAAATATCTACTTTCCGGGAAAGTTGGTTAAATAACCAAATTTGCAAAATAGATTATCATAGAAAACAGGAAATTGTATCATAAAATGGGAAATATCTACTTTCCGCGAAAGTTTATTAATATAACTTTCCAAAATAGATTATCATAGAAAACAGAAATTTGCTATCATAAAAATGGAAATATCTACTTTCCGCGAAAGTTTCTTAGATAACGAACTTTCCCGAAAATAGATTATCATAGAAAACAGAAATTTGTATCATAAAAATGGAAAATATCGACTTTCCGGGAAAGTTGGTTAGAACCAACTTTCCCAAAATGGATATCATAAACGAAATTTGTATCATAAAATAGGAAATATCTACTTTCAGGAAATTGGTTATCTACTTCCAAAAGTAGATAGATTACTAATTTACAAAATAAATTATCAAAGATTTTTGGGAAAGTAGATTTTCTTATTTTCAGAAATATTACCTAATTTTTGAAGTAGATTATCATAGAAACAGGAAATTTGTATCATAAAAAATAGAAATATCTACTTACGCGAAAAGTTTCTTAGATAACCAACTTTCCCGAAATAGATATCATAAAAGCAGAAATTGTATCATAAAAAATGGGAAATATCGACTTTCCGGAAGTTGGTTAGTACCAACTTTCGAAAATAGATTATCATAGAAACGAAATTTGTATCATAAAAATGGAAATATCTACTTTCGGGAAGTTGGTTAACACTTCCCAATAGTCATAATTTTCAGGACAATGAATTATCGACTTTTTGGGAAAGTAGATTTTCGTATTTTCGGAAATATTACCTAATTTTGGGAAGTAGATTATCATAGAAACGAAATTTGTATCATAAAAAATGAAATATCTACTTTCCGGGAAAGTTGGTTAGATAACAAATTTGCCGAAAATAGATTATCATAGAAACAGGAGAATTTGTATCATAAAAATGGGAAATATCTACCGCGAAAGTTTCTTAGATAACCAACTTTCCGAAATAGATTATCATAGAAACAGGAAATTTGTATCATAAAATGAAATATCTACTTTCCAGGAAAGTTGGTTAGATATAACACGAAAATAGATATCATAAAACGAAATTTGTATCATAAAAATGGGAAATATCTACTTTCCGGGAAAGTTAGTTTATCTATTTGCCGAAAATAATGATTTTCTAATTTCAGGAAAGTAGATATCACAAAAAATGAATTATCATTTTCGAAATATTACCTAATTTTAGGAGTAGTTATCATAAAACAGGAAATTTGTATCATAAAAATAGGAAATATCTACTTTCCGGAAGTTGGTTAGATAACCAACTTCGAAAATAGTTATCATAGAAAACAGGAAATTTGTATCATAAAAATAGAAATATCGACTTTCCGGGAAAATTGGTTAAATAACCAAATTTGCCGAAAATAGAATTATCATAAAAACAGGAAATTTGTATCATAAAAATGGGAAATATCTACTTTCCGGGAAAGTTGGTTAAATTACAAATTGCAAAAAATAGATTATCTCATAGAAAAGGAAATTTGTATCATAAAAAGGAAATATCTACTTTCCGGGAAAGTTGGTTAGATAACCAAATTTGCAGAAAAGCAAGAAGTTGTATCATAAAAATGAAATATCTACTTTTCTTAAAGTTTCTTAGATAACCAACTTTCCGAAAATAGATTATCATAGAAACAGGAAATTTGTATCATAAAAATGGAAATATCTACTTTCCGGGAAAGTTGGTTAGATAACCAAATTGCCGAAAATAGATATCATAAAAACAGGAAATTTGTATCATAAAAAATGGGAAATATCCACTTTCAGGAAAGTTAGTTGATAACAACTTTCGAAAATAGATATCATAAAACGGAAAATTTGTATCATAAAATGGGAAATATCGACTTTCGGGAAAGTTGGTTAGATAACCAACTTTCCGAAAATATATTATAGAAAACGAAATTTGTATCATAAAAATGGGAAATATCTAATTTCCGAGAAGGATTGGTTAAGATAACCAATTTCCGAAAATATATTATCATAGAAACGGAAATTTGTATCATAAAAATAGAAATATCTACTTTCCGTGAAGTTTCTTAGAAAACAACTTCCGAAAATAGATTATCATAAAACAGGAAATTTGTAATATAAAAATGGAAATATCTACTCGCGAAAGTTTTATTTGATAATAACTTTCGATTCATTATCAAAACAGGAAATTTGTATCATAAAATAGAATATCGACTTTCCGGAAGTTTCTTAGATAACCAAATTTGCCGAAAATAGATTATCATAGAAAACAGAAATTTGTATCATAAAAATGGGAAATATCTACTTTCCGGGAAAGTTTGTTGAATAACCAAATTTGCCGAAAATAGATTATCATAAACAGAAATTTGTATCATAAAAAAATGGGAAATATCTACTTTCCGAAAGTTAGTTAGATCCAAATTCCGAAAATAGATTATCATAGAAAACGGGAAATTTGTATCATAAAAAATAGAAATATCTACTTTCCGCGAAAGTTTCTTATATAAACTTTCCCGAAAATAGATATCATAAAACGGGAAATTTGTATCCTAAAAAATAGAAATATCGACTTTCAGGAAAGTTGGTTAAATAACCAAATTTGCCGAAAATAGATTATCATAGAAAACAGGAAATTTGTATCATAAAAAAATGAAATATCTACTTTCCGCGAAAGTTTCTTAGATAACAACTTTCCGAAAATAGATTATCATAAACGGGAAATTTGTATCATAAAAATGGGAAATATCTACTTTCGCAGTTTCTTAGATAACCAACTTTCCGAAAATTGATTATCATAGAAAACGGAAATTTGTATCATAAAAATGGGAAATATCTACTTTCCGGGAAAAGTTAGTTAGATAACAAATTGCCGAAAAGATATCATAAAACAGAAATTGTATCATAAAAATGAAATCTACTTTCCGCGAAGTTTCTTAGATAACCAACTTTCCGAAATAGATTATCGCAAAACAGGAAATTTGTATCATAAAAATGGGAAATATCGACTTTCCCGAAATAGATATCTATCAAAAAGAATAGACTTTCCGGGAAAGTTGGTGAATAACCAACTTTCCAAAAAATATCATAAAACAGGAAATTTGTATCATAAAAATGGGAAATATCTACTTTCCGGGAAAGTTAGTTATCTACTTCCCGAAAAGTAGATAGATTTTCTAATTTTTCGAGGAAAGTAGATTATCGACTTTTTTGGGGAAAGTAGATTTTCGTATTTTCGAGAAATATACCTAATTTTGGAAGTAGATTATCATAGAAACGGGAAATTTGTATCATAAAATGGGAAATATCTACTTACCGGGAAAGTTGGTTAGATAACCAAATTTGCCGAAAAAATTATCATAGAAAACAGGAAATTTGTATCATAAAAATGGGAAATATCTACTTTCCGGGAAAGTTGGTTAGATAACCAAGTTTGCCGAAAATAGATATCAAAAAAACAGGAAATTTGTATCATAAAAATGGAAAATATCTACTTTCCAGGAAAGTTGGTTAGATTACAAATTTCCGAAAATAGATTATCATAGAAAACAGGAAATTTGTATCATAAAAATGGGAAATATCTACTTTCCGCGAAAGTTTCTTGGATAACCAACTTTCCCGAAAATAGATTATCTTAAAACAGAAATTTATCATAAAAATAGAAATATCGACTTTCAGGAAAAGTTTTCTTGAATAACCAACTTTCCGAAAATAGATTATCATAAACAGGAAATTTGTATCATAAAAATGGGAAATATCACTTTCCAGAAAGA
>NW_024734251.1:0-32913 GCF_018991925.1 Homarus americanus | reverse complement strand
CTCATTCACTGCCGTAGAAATATTTACTTCTCTAACAGTTTTCTATATGGTTCCCAGTCATTATAATGCGACCTTGTAAAATCAAATGATCTAAATTAAACTAAACTTCTCCAAATTAAACTTATTAGCTAACAAATCCTTCTAAAACATGATATATGCAAATCAAAAGTTCTAAATTCAACTTAACTTATCGTAATATAACTATTATAACTAAACCATTTTAATTAAACCTAACCTAAACACCTCAAGTGCCACAAACAAAAGGAAAAAACACCTTTAATATTATCGTGTAGGAGGCCCCTGTAACCCACTAACTCCAGGTAATGCATCTATATCAATCTACCTGCGTTAGAAGCTCTATACGTGGCTATGATCGTTACCCACTGCTGGAGAACATTTGTACTTCTATAATTACCCTGGAGAAACAATGCACCAATTTACGATTTATTTATTTTATTTTTCATTTATTTTTTATTCTTGGTCCATACTGTAAACATCGCCCGCTTGTGAGTCCCGTCAGCCATTTGTTCTAACTTTCGGGGATTCTAAAATAAGCTATAAATAAATAAATAAATAAATAAATAAAACAAGCATCTTTTGTTTTTCTAACCCATGAGCTGTGAGTCTTCATTATATACTTCAACATTACTGTAAACTAAGGCTAGAGAGGGTGTGTACAGTACTAGTGGAGTCAAGACGAGAAGGTATTTCAAATCCATAAAGGGTTTTACAAGTGGAGAGTCTTACAAGTGGAGGGTCTTACAGGTGGAGAGTCTTACAGGTGGAGAGTCTTACAAGTGGAGGGTCTTACAGGTGGAGGATTTTAATAAGGATAAATACAGCAAGTCTTACAGTTGAATCAGCCAAGTCGAGGAAAACTCTTAAGAGTCACGTAACTTCTACCTGGTGTTACCTGTAATCAAGCTAAGGTATATGTAAGAAGAATATTATCTCGTTACTATCCATTCCTCTTCCACTATCCTGCGAGGTGGTGTATTAATAGGCACAGATACTCATGATAAAGAAGGAATAAAGAAAAGACGCAAGATACCTATAAAATGCGACAGAATATACCCACACATGCGTAATCCTAACCCATCCCAACCCAACCCAACCCTATCCTACCCCCAGCTTCACCACAGTACACAAAGTCATTCTTGGTATCAGAATGACGCCTAAACACCCTGTATCGCCTAAGACACATTTGAATCGGATGATTCGTTGACGGTTTTATTTCTTCGGTATAAACCAGAGAAGCAATTAGTTCGTGGGAACAGTGAGTCAAAATACTTCACATCAGCTTCGTTTACGACCTCCAGCTGATATTTACTTCTGTTGTCTATATCAATCACATTTTATAATGAAAACAAAAATATGTTTAGTTACTTAAAAATGAAAAAAACATCATACTTAGATACTTAAGAGTGAGGAAAAAAGATACTTAAGATACTTAAAAATAAAAACACTCTTTGATACTTAAATTATGACAAAATAAACGGACATAAAGATTTAACTATGAGCGGTGGATATTACGACATGTACCGGCTATCAATACAGAGGCGCTATTTAGCCGTGAAGTTCTCTCAGAAACTCAACAAGACAATATGTGGTCACGTAAAAATTTCAGGTTAATTTTTAACACCATCCGTCATTTTAAACCTTGGCACCTGTAGATTAAGAAAATATATGGTGATATTTTTCTGATGGGATAAAGGTCGTATTTGTCCAGAGAAGTAAGAGAGGAAAAAAATCACTTGAGAGGCATGACGCACAGAGTGTCTAAGGTGATAAAAGATCATATACTACCATTTGGGTTTTCAAATTAAGTTCATTACATAAAATATCAAACTCATAAAGATTACAAAAGAACAGAACATCATGAGCTCTCTACAGCTATTGTCAGCCGTCAATATGCTGATGTACAGAAGCTACACAATGTGATTGGTGACTGTAATCCCAGGAAAATGATGCTCTTTTAAACTTGGTAACTAGAGCTGTAATGCCAGAAAATGCCAAATATGACAATCTATGTGCATATGAAGTTGGAAGACAAAATTATGAAAATTTTGTCAAGAAACGTATTGTTGGTCCATTGAGCATCTGGGAAAAGATGTCCAAGGTTAATCTTCTGTCGTAGAAAGCAGCAAATAAGACTTCAACCATCAAATTGCTATCACAAGTTATAGAACTTAAGCAGGACATACAGTATATGCATCACAGAAGGGCAGCACTGTACATATCAAGTCACCAGACACTGATGTGTTTGGCATATTAAAGCAGCCTCAACTTGGAGAAAATACAAGTATGAAAACAGGAACTGGTGAGCGACGACACATTGGGCAGAGAGCCTTACAGGTTTCCATGCCTTCACAGGATCTGAGTGCATTGGAAAATTTGTTGGCAAAGGAAAGAAAGCATGTTGGAGCACTTTGATGAAATTTAACACAAAAGTCCTAGATGCATTCAAGATGCTGAGTAGACCAAATGCCCTCCAGCAGACATGTTTATTGGTCTAAAGGAATTTGTATTTAAGCTCTACTGTCCACGAATGACTTTCACTAAACTGTCATAACTTAGATAGCATCTCTTCAAGAAAACGCAGGCAGAAGCTGGAGAACTACCAGCGACTGCAGCAACTCTAAAGTATCATATATTGAGAGGAAGGTATCAAGCTCTTCTGTGGTCTTGTGATGCAGACAGTGAAATGCTTTCACAATTAGAGCATGGCTGGAAGATTGACAATGACTGTTTCATACTAGTAATATCAGACCAACCACCAGCTCCAGAAGCAATCACAGAACTTGTTAAATGTGGATGTGGCGTCAGGAAATGTGGATCATTGTCATGTTCATTCAGAAAGAATCAGAAAGAATAGCATGACATGCACCGAGATGTGTAACTGTCAAGCAGATGATGAAAAATGCCTAAACAAGGTGAAGGAATCTGTTGTACACAGAAGACTCTGATGACGAGGACTGAAGCAATGTCGTAAATAATAACTTGTGACTTGTTTACACATGATGTATAACACTACAAACTTTTAATAAATATAAAACGGTGGTTCTAAGCTTTTCAGATAATGGTAATATGTATATGTTTAATTTCCAGTGTTTGTCTTTAGCAAATAATTTTACTTACTGCAATCTCTTTTTTGCCAGAGACAGGATGGCATATATGAGCAACCATGTTTGTAACACACTTATGATATTATAACAGCATTCATGATATATTATGTTAAATTGTAATCATATAATACTACATGTTCATAGGTTATTAGTCATGTTTTAAGTTAATTAGGACTTAATGGTAATACATCTGTGGTTCATTACGCCGCTCTTTAATAAAACTTCTTTAAGGCATAAAACTTATAATAAACCGTTCAGAAAAAATGACACCACAGTTCCTTAACATAGTTTATAAGGATTATTATAATGTATGGTGTCAAAAATTAACATGAAATTTTTACGGGATTACTTAAGCTCCTACACTAAAACCTGCCGACCTAACCTAACCTTTTTTACCCACCTCTACCTACTTACCTAACCTGACATAATCTAACCTAACCTGACGTAATCTGACCTAACCTGACATAATCTAACCTAACCCGACATAATCTAACCTAACCTGAAATAATCTAACCTAACCTGACATAATCTAACCTAACCTGACATAATCTAACCTAACCTGACGTAATCTAACCTAACCTGACATAATCTAACCTAACCTGACATAATCTAACCTAACCTGACGTAATCTGACCTAACCTGACATAATCTAACCTAACCTGACATAATCTGACCTAACCTGACATAATCTAACCTAACCTGACGTAATCTAACCTAACCTGACATAATCTAACCTAACCTGACATAATCTAACCTAACCTGACATAATCTAACCTAACCTGACGTAATCTGACCTAACCTGACATAATCTAACCTAACCTGACTTAATCTAACCTAACCTCCCCGTCTGACATAAGCTAACCTAATCAAACCTAACTTTCCCACCTACCTAACATAACCTATCTACTAATTACCTACCTAACCTAACTTAACCCAACCTGACATAATCTAACCTAACCTATTGAAACTTAACTTAACCACCTACCTCATCTAACACCACTTTGTAATCTCTCTGTGCTACAGCTGACAGGATGAGTATGGGGGGCACAATAAACTAGCCTCTAAGTGGCAAAATTAACAAAACTAACCTAACCTAACCCAACCTGACTTAACCTAACCTGATCTGATCTATCCAACTTAAAAAACTTAGAATATATAATAAAGCAGTTAGGTTAATTTAGGCTAAATATGGTTGATTCATATTTTGTTTTGACAGAAATTCCCGGCAAAATAACGTATCTATATTGAGAACCACCGCCATGTTGGTTCCACGTTAACAAGACACGGATACACTACAGAATAACCGGCGTTCGTTTAACCTCAATTACTACAGTTTACTTTATAATCTTATTTCACAATCTTCACTACATCTCGCTTCACAATCTTCACTGCATCTCACTTCACAATCTTCAGCCAGGTGAGGTTTATGGATCGGGCTTTTTGTGCGAGAGATAGGAAACGTAGGACTAGGGTATGTTTTCCTGGGGCTGGGATAGGGCATGTAGCCGAGAGGTTAGACAGAGTTTTGTCAGGGGAGGGTACCAATCCAGTAGTGTGTCTTGGTGTGGGGGGAAACGACATAGGTAAGGTTAGGAGTGAGGAACTTTTCAAGAGGTATAGGGAGGCGCTGGGGAAGATTAGAGATAGGGGAGGGGTCCCGATAGTATGTGGTGTCTTGCCTAGAAGAGTGGTTGGTCGTGAATGGCTGTCCAGGGCAATTGCTATTAATTGCCGACTGGAAAAACATTGTGCAAACAATGGTTGGGCATTCATTGATGACGGGCAACGATTTTATGGCAACGACTACCTGTACTGTCGCTACGGAGTACACTTGTCTCGTGAGGGGGTAAAGACGTTGTCTGCATCCCTGGAGCGTGAAATTGTCACTCCGAAGCGGGGGTTTCGCCAGTAGAGAGGGGTCGGGGAAAATGGGAGTCAAAAAACAAGCAGGTCCTGGGAAGTAGTGAAACAAAAGTAGATAATGCTGAAAATATAGTTAGTCATAATAACAAACATCAAAATAATAAATGTAAAACAGATAGAAACGGAAGATATATATTGAGTGTTTATTATACTAATAGTAGAAGCCTGTGTAACAAAATGGACCAGCTCAGGGCCATTGTTAGTAAAGAGAACATAGATATAATTGCAATAACGGAAACATGGATAAATTCAAACAGCAAGCATTTTTTAGCAGAATTTTATATTCCAGGATATAACCTATTTAAATTTGACAGAGTAGGAAGGAGAGGTGGCGGTGTAGCAGTGTATATCAGGGTGTCATTAAAAGGCTGCAATAAATCAAACATTAAAACAAATAGCGACAATGAAAGTATTTGGGTAGAGATTGGTGAGGGCAGTGAATCCGTAGTCATTGGTGTTATATATAGACTACCTAATTTGAGTAGGAACGATGGTAAATTGCTATGGGAGGAAATAAAGAAGGCATCTGATAGAAACAATGTATGTATTCTAGGCGATTTCAACTTTTCAGGCATAGATTGGAAAAATCAACTTAGCGATGATGAATCTGAAGATTTTATAGAAGTAGTACAGGATAGTTTTATATATAAATTTATAAACTTGCCCACTAGAGGAAATAATATCCTCGATTTAGTTCTCAGTAATAATGAAAATCTAGTAAAAGATGTTGGGATTGGAGACGAACTAGGAAACGAAGAGTGATCACATAAAGCCATATATTTTAACATGATATGGGATGGCAGGGAAGAAGAAAGAATTCGGCCTTGATCCGGATTTTTGGGAATGCTAACAATTACGGTAGCATAAGAGACCCTGAGGATGACCCTATGGTCAAAAGATTAATCCACCACACCTCCGAAACTGTCAACAGGACGGGGATAACCCCGAATTTAATTTAGCAGCTACTTATGAACAATTTATTGCGACAATCAATAATGCCCAAAATAAACACATCCCTAAAAGAAAATTCAGATCGATACGGAACCAACCAAAATGGATGAATAATAGACTCTTAGATCTTCTAGGGAAAAAGAAAGGAGTATATAGAAAAGTTAAGAAGGCGAAAATCACTTACTTGGTTACTATCAGAACCTAACAAGACAGGTATAAACAGAAATTAGGAAAGCAAAGAGAAATTATGAAATCAAGGTAGCAAACGAATCGAAATATACCCCCAAAGCTTTTTATCAACTGTATAAATCAAAGGTTAGAGATACAATAGGTTCCCTTAAAACTACGACAGGAGAAATGACTGATGATGAGTTAGAAATGTGTAGTACGTTAAATAGTCATTTTCGCTCCGTATTCACAAATGAAAACCTAGCACAGTTTCCAGAAGTTCATAAGGTATATAACGACAGTATAGAAAATATGTTGATGAATATCAATATTACTGGTAACGATATTAGCAAAAAGTAATTAACAAACTGGGGAAGCTCATAAAATCGCCTGGTCAGACGGTATATGCTAGAATATTAAAAGAATGTAGAGATAAGGTTAAGGTAATCCATTAGCAGTTTTATTTTAATAAGTCATTAGGAATCGGGCCTGGTGCCAGAAGCTTGGAAACTTACCAAATGTAGTTCCGATTTTTCATAAAGAATTTGATAAATCAATAGCATCAAGTACCGTCCCATTAGTCTCACGTCAATCATAGGCAAGTTCCTTTGAAGTCAATTATTGCTACAAAACTCAAGCCACCTTGAAACATTCAACGTAATTCTAACTTCTCCTTTTACAGGTTCACCCAGGGACTTCTTGTCTCACAAATTTGTAACTTTTCTCAGAAGTATTTGGAAGCGGTAAAGATAATGATAAGTCATATGATATAATTTATTTAGATTTCAGTAAAGCATTCGATAGGAGTCCCTCATGAGATTGATAAAGAAGGTAAGCTTTGTGGAATGGGTGGATCGGTATTAAAATGGATTGGGTCATAGCGGACAACTGGTAGGAAACAAAGAGAGTCAGCATAAATGGATTAAAGTCAGACTGGGGTGCGGTCAAAAGCGGAGTTCCCCAGGGATCTGTATTAGGCCCTCTGCTGTTTGTTATATTCATTAATGATCTTGATTTAGGCATAACTAGTAGGATTAGTAAATTTGCAGATGATACCAAAATGGGGAGAGTGATAAATTCAGACAGTGACTTTGAACACCTTCAAAGAGATCTAGATACCTTACATGAGTGGTCAGTAGACTGGCAAATGAATTTTAATAGTGATAAATGCAAGGTACTACAGATAGGGAAGACGAATACAAACGTTAAGTATAAACTAGGTAACACGGAAATAGAAAACTCAGTTTGTGAAAAAAATCAAGGTGTATTTGTTAGCAACGACTTGAAACCTAGAAAACAATGTATTAGCGTTCGCAACAAGGCAAACAGGATTCTTGGGTTCATATCTAGGTCTGTGAGTAATAAAACTGCTGACGTTATCTTGAAACTTTACCTAGCATTAGTGAGGCCACACATGGATTATGCGGTTCAGTTCTGGTGTCCTTATTATAGAATGGACATAGATTCTTTGGAGAGAGTACAAAGAAGAATGACAAAAATGATCCATAATATTAGAAACCTTCCATATGAAGAAAGACTGAAAAGCTTAGGCTTACATTCATTAGAGAGGCGTAGAGTTAGGGGAGATATGATAGAGGTGTACAAGTGGGTAAGTGGGATTAACAAGGGTAAAATGGAAGATGTTCTGAAGCTCAGTAATAACGAAATAACAAGAACAAATGGCTTTAAATTAGATAAATTCCGATTCAGAAAAGATATAGGCAAGCACTGGTTTGGTAATAGAGTTGTGGATATGTGGAATAGGCTACTGAGTGCTATAGTAGGATCGGGGACGCTAGGGAGCTTCAAGACGAAGTTGGAAAGGCACATGGAAGTGCTGGGATGGGTGTGAAAGGGATCTGCCCTGTATGGGCCAGTCGGCCTCCTGCAGTATCCCACTTTCTTATGTTCTTATGTTCTTATGTTCACCTCACAATCTTTACTACATCTCACCTCACAATCTTCACTACATTTCACTTCACAATCTTCACTACATCTCACTTCACAATCTTCACTACATCTCACTTCACAATCTTCACTACATCTCACTTCACAATCTTCACTACATCTCACTACACAATCTTCACTACATCTCACTTCACAACCTTCACTACATCTCACTTCACAATCTTCACTACATCTCACTTCACATCTTCACTACATCTCACTTCACAATCTTCACCATATCTCACTTCACAATCTTCACCACATCTCACTTCACAATCTTCACCAAATCTCACTTCACAATCTTCACCACATCTCACTTCACAATCTTTACCACATCTCACTTCACAATCTTCACTACATCTCACTTCACAATCTTCACTACATCTCACTTCACAATCTTCACTACATCTCACTTCACAATCTTCACTACATCTCACTTCACAATCTTCACTACATCTCACTTCACAATCTTCACTACATCTCACTTCACAATCTTCACTACATCCCACTTCACAATCTTCACTACTTCTCAATTCACAATCTTCACTACATCTCCCTTCACAATCTTCACTACATCTCACTTCACAATCTTCACTACATCTCACTTCACAATCTTCACTACATCTCACTTCACAATCTTCATTACATCTCACTTCACAATCTTCACTACATCTCACTTCACAATCTTCACTACATCCCACTTCACAATCTTCACTACATCTCACTTCACAATCTTCACTACATCCCACTTCACAAACTTCACTACATCTCACTTCACAATCTTCACTACATCTCACTTCACAATCTTTCACTACATCTCACTTCACAATCTTCACCATATCTCACTTCACAATCTTTACTACATCTCACTTCACAATCTTCACTACATCTCACTTCACAATCTTCACTACATCTCACTTCACAATCTTCACTACATCTCACTTCACAATCTTCACTACATCTCACTTCACAATCTTCACTACCTCTCACTTCACAATCTTCACTACATCTCACTACACAATCTTCACTACATCTCACTTCACAACCTTCACTACATCTCACTTCACAATCTTCACTACATCTCACTTCACATCTTCACTACATCTCACTTCACAATCTTCACCATATCTCACTTCACAATCTTCACCACATCTCACTTCACACTCTTCACCACATCTCACTTCACAATCTTCACTACATCTCACTTCACAATCTTCACTACATCTCACTTCACAATCTTCTCACCACATCCCTTTACCCACAATCTTCACTATATCTCACTTCATAATGTTCACCACATCTCACTTCACAATCTTCACTACATCTCACTTCACAATCTTCACTACATCTCACTTCACAATCTTCACTACATCTCACTTCACAATCTTCACTACATCTCACTTCACAATCTTCACTACATCTCACTTCACAATCTTCACTACATCTCACTTCACAATCTTCACTATTTCTCAATTCACAATCTTCACTACATCTCACTTCACAATCTTCACTACATCTCAATTCACAATCTTCACTACATCTCACTTCACAATCTTCACCACATCTGACTTCACAATCTTCCCTACATCTCACTTCACAATCTTCACTACATCTCACTTCACAATCTTCACTAACACCATCCTTCATCACTACATATAACATCCATCATCACTACTTATAACACCATCCATCATCATCACTACATATAATACTATCCATCATCACTACATATAACACGATCCATCATCACTACATATAACACCATCCACCATCACTACATATAGAACCATCCATCACGACATATAACACCATCCGACATCATTACATATAACACCAACCATCATCACTACATATAACATCATCCATCATCACTATATATAACTCCATCCATCATCACTACATATAACACCATCCATCATCACTACATATAAAACCAACCTATCATCACTACATATAACATCATCCATCATCACTACATATAACACCATCCATCATCACTACATATAGAACCATCCTATCATCACTACATATAATATCATCCATCATCACTACATATAACACCATCCAACATCACTACATATAACACCACCCATCATCACTACATATAACATCATCCATCATCACTACATATAACTCCATCCATCATCACTACATATAACACCATCCAGCATCACTACATATAACACCAACCATCATCACTACATATAACATCATGCATCATCAATATATATAACACCATCCATCATCACTACATATATTACCCTCTTATCATCACTACATATAACACCATCCATCATTACTACAATATAACGCCATCCTTCATCACTACATATAACACCATCCATCATCACTACATATTATAACACCATCCATCATCTCTACAAACACCATCCCTCTTTACTATAGTGATAAACAGAGCTTTATTTTGTTGTCAATTTCTTTAAATTCCAACCTTATTAAACCGTAATTCTTTCTGTATGGTCAAATTTTGATTTGACCTCAGTGAGAGAGCTGTTAGTGTCAGTACATCACAATGGTGTTCCGACGCACTGTATCGAAGGTGACTAAGGTGGAGGTGAAGCCTTGCCAGATGAAGGAGAAGGGCCCCCGATCTAACAAACTGCAGACCACAAAACACACTAAGACCTAAAACAACAAGACCCAAAACAACAAGAAGAAGAAGGAAACTACCACTTTCTGCCATGTACAAAAGGACCAGTACCTGCCATGGGGAGACTACATCTTCACCGGGAAAAAGACACAAAAGAAGCGCTGAACCTACGCTTCTGATATTTAAAAATACTGTAATAAACATTAATATCTCATGAATATATTTTGAGTTACATAATATTTAGGTACAGCAGTTTATTTCACTGTATCTACTTGTTTACCAGGTAACTGGACTTACAGTCTCTGATCGGGATCCTCAAAACAAATATTTGGCATCGAACTCCGTAAGTGAGCTCGTAATCTAGCCGGTAACTTACAGGACCTCAACACGATCAACCTGGATATAGTAGTCGCTATTTCCCGATTGCATGAAAAAAATTAATAATATATGTTTTAATAATGCTTGTTAGACTTGTTTTATCATAGAATAATGAAGAAAATGTTTTGTACATCAACATACTAAAATAAAATATTAGTTTTTTTTTTTACGACAAGAAGAGGCTTGGGTGTTCTATTTCTCGCTGAATGGAAGAGATGCAGCTTTTGTCTTCTTACAACTTTTCAAGTAATTTGTACCAAAATAGAAGATTTTTATTGTCCACATTTAGGTATATTTTTTTATGACTGAATAAACTTCTGCAGATAGACCTTATTAATGTGGTATAGCTTTTCAAAATATCCTTCAGTAATGAAATCCAAATATGAGGTCAAGTGAACATTTTTGCTTAGACTCCACCTTTGTTAGGACCAAGTTATAACAAGTTATTCTGCCAAGTATCCAATAAGTACCTATGACTCAGAGTTAAATAATACCTAACCTAATCTAAGTTCATCAAACCTAATAAAAAAAAGTGGGGCAAAAAATAAGTGGTAAAGAAATTTTTTTCTCAGAAAAAGAATTATATTCAGAGGTTTTTTATCCGATACCTTCAGTCGTGATTATTTTGATGCAAAATGAGTAAAATGTATTTAACCCTAACACTACCTCACCTTACCTAATCTTACCTTACCTTATCTAACCTAACCTAATGTTACCTAACCTAACCAAGCCTCAACGCTCATGACACAATTGAGTTCTCTAGAAAGTTTTAATTTCATTTTCTTTTTTTTAAAATACATTTGCAGAGACAACAAACTTTTGATAATTATTTCTCCAACATATCTATAAATCTGTTGATGATATATAAATTTAGGATAGGTTAGGTTTGGTGTGATTAGGATAGGTTAGGCTAGTTTAGGATAGTCTTGCCAGCTTAGAAAGGCTGGGTTGTGTTACGTATACACTAGGTTAGGCTTAATCTGCATGATACTTTTACTGAACTTTAAAACGATGTTATAATCCTTAAGCAGCAGGGAATCGATCACTAGTAAATAACACTTTTGGTAGTTATAACATTTGATAAAGCTTTTATTATTACTGTAACATGGTAAACAAATCATTATAGCTGTACTTATCAATCCAGTATTAAATCTGTATTATCTTTGACCATCGCTCATTGGCCAGCTTATCTCTGCACTGTTCTCTGATATAATAAAGTATTGGTGAATGGGAATATTAATCATTTGTGAGTCACTTACTATAAAGGAAACTGTAACGGATTCTATGGACAGTTGGGAATATTTTCACGGAATAAGTCGGAGTAACTCCCCTCTTGCCCAAAAGCGACCCAAGGAGTTAATTCACAGAGCGAAAATCTAGACGAGTCTTCCTTGTTTGTTTTAGGTCATAACAACGAAAAGTTTAATAATGTTTATTACAATGATTCAGGTTTTACTGTAATTCTTCTTTTTTATATTTTTAGTATTTTGTAGATTTTTTTCACCCAGTTCATTTCTTGTTTAGATTCATTATTGCAATTAGTTTTATTACAGAGTTGAATTAAAAGTTTATATCTAAGTATTTTACAGCTTCACAAATACTTTTATAAAATGTTGATACACACAGTGGACAGTTTTTAGTTCTTTCTTGTAATACCTCAGTATTACTCTGTTAAATTCTTACCATTTACACCTGACCATTTATTTATTTATTTTACAAATTGTTTAAAGAGAGAACATCACCAGCAGGATACAGATGATGAAGTAAATAGAAGTTTGTAACCTAACCCTACCCCCCCACTGCTACCCCTCCCTCTTGTCCCACATTCTTACTCGTCACTCCTACCCCTTACTCCTACCCCTTACTCCCACCCCTTAATCCCACCCCTTATTCCCACCCCTTATTCCCACCCCTTGCTCCCACCCCTTCCTTCTACCCCTTACTTCTACCCCTTACTCCTACCCCTTACTTCTACCCCTTACTTCTACCCCTTACTCCTACCACTTACTCCTACCACTTACTCATACCCCTTACTCCCACCCCTTGCTTCCACCCCTTGCTTCCACCCTCTTACTCGTACCCCTTGCTCTCACCCCTTACTCCTACCCCTTACTGCCACCCCTTAGTGCCACCCCTTACTCCCACCCCTTACTCCTACCCCCCTTACTCCCACCCCCTTAATCCCACCCCTAATCCCACCCCTTACTTCCCACGCCTTACTTCCCCACCCCTTACTCCCCACCCTTACTCCCACCCCTTACTCCCACCTTACTCGCACTCGCATCTCCCACCCCTTACTCCCACCCCTTACTCCCACGCCTTTACTCCCACTCCTTACTTCCTGCACCCCCACCCCCACCCCTTACTCCCCACCCCTTA
This sequence comes from Homarus americanus, assembly GCF_018991925.1. Taxonomy (NCBI): domain Eukaryota; kingdom Metazoa; phylum Arthropoda; class Malacostraca; order Decapoda; family Nephropidae; genus Homarus; species Homarus americanus. The sequence goes on along the minus strand of NW_024734251.1, from coordinate 19,431 downwards.
CCCCCTTTACTCCCACCCCCCTCTTACCACACCCCCTAACTTCCCACCCTACTCCCACTTTACTCCCATGCCTTACTCCACCCCTTACTCCCACCATTTTCACTCCTCTCACCCCTAATACTCCCACCCCTACTCCTACCCCTTACTCCTACCCCCTTACTCCCACCCCCTTACTCCCACCCTTACCCCACCCCCTTACTCCCACCCCTACTCCCACCCCTTACTCCCAATCTCCTTACTCCCACGCCTCATCCCCACGCCCCACCCCACCTCTTACTCCCACCCCTTACCCACGCCCTACCTCCCCACGCCTTACCCCACGCCTACTCCCACCCCCTTACTCCCACCTATTACCCCATCCCTTACCTCACCCCTTTTACTCCCACCCCTAATACTCCTACCCCCTTACTCCCACCCCTTACTCCCACCCTTACTCCCACGCCTTACTCCCACCCCTTACTTCCACCCCTTACTCCCACCCCTTACTCCCACGCCTTACTCCCACCCTTCACTCCTACCCTTCGCTTCTACCCCCACTGTTACCCCACACTACGCTGGTAATTGAAGACATCATACATTTGTTCACTTAGACACCACTTATTATTCAGGACCTAATGGCTATAATATCAGAGTCATTATTCTTAACTCAACTTTATATATATATCAATTGTCAAAAACCTTCACCACAAGAAAGAAAAGAACAGTCGGGTATGGCAGAAAATGTAATAAACGAACATGGAGTAAGACATCAAGCTCCATATTGTAAACAAGATCATCGTCATTGCTTATTTATTGCGAGGAAAAATATTGTTCGCAATATAATTATAAAAACCTTCTGTAATTCATTCTCTTCATTACACTAAAAGGTAATGAAGTATATAAAGAAAATAGTTTATAAATTACTAAAATAAAAATACGTATAAAAAAGTAAAATAACATCTATTGATGGAATAGAAAAGAATTATATCGTAGGTGGGTAAAAGATTTCTTGGGTAGGTTTTAGAATACAATAACTGTTTTCTGCATTACACCGATGGTTCCAAGTCAGAAATTATCCTTAAGTTTTGTGAATCAGTATTTACAGTTTTTCTTAAAGGGTGACTTAAGTTACGGTCACACGATCCCTTTGATGAGCAATTAATTTGGAGCAAGAAATTACGTGTAATTTCTTCCAAATGTGGTCACACGAGTGGCTCTTGGTTCAGTTACTACAGCAAGAAAAAAAGTTAACGCAGCTGTGCGAGTAGAAGGGAGACGGAACATCACAACAACAATGCAGACGACGCAGCAGCTATCCTTGGTATTATTGTTATTATTAAAAAGAAATGAGAGAAAGCGAAGAAAAACTATTGGGGACTCGTAAGTGGCTGGCGAGGAGGAGGAACGAGTGTTTAATATAGACTGGTTCAACTATCGTAGTTACAGTAGGGAGGGTTGTTAGTGTGTGGAGAATGACCGGTTGTATGGGCTTGTGTTTTGTAAACAAACACGCCAAAACACCACCCAAATAATAAACTCAGTGTGTCGTAAAAAACTGTTTGTGCATTTTATACATAATGTTATTGATCTATGTTATATATAGCCAAGGTAAATACTCGATAAATAAGCTTCGTGTCATTAAATATGGTATTAACCGGGTTTTGAACCGATAATCTTGCTCGAAATAGTCAAGAAATTGACTATCACGATTGTCAATAAAATGCTTCAAAAACTTGCTCGAATTTCTCGAAAATTGCTCGAAATAACTTTCCGGCAAGAAATTGCTAAAAAAAAATGCGCCCATGTGACCAGTGCTTTAAGAATTGTATGATATCCTCATGGCAATGGAAACACGCACACACACACACACTCACCCCATACACAGTCACACACTCACCATGCACAATCACACACACCCATACACACACCGTACATGCACAAACCATACACACACATACACACACACACACACACACACACACACACCATACATACACACACCATACACATACACACACCATACACACATACACACACACACACACACCATGCACACACCATACAAACAAACAAACACACACCATATACACACACACACACACAACACACAATGTAATAATACACACACACCATACCACCACACACACACACACACACCATGCACACTCACACCATGCACAATATCACACCAATTGTTTCTTAATTTAGCTCCTTGGAACTCTAAGTGGTGTTGCTGATGTAAATAACACTTCTGTGGCATTTTCGTTTATCTAGTGTGTACAATACACAGATGTAATACATGAGAAAATAAATTATGAATCTCCTGTCCAGGGCAGTTGTGAATATGACCTTGAGATAACACTTGTGTTATGTGAATTTCCCTGTCTAGTGAGTTACGTCCAACTACTAATGGGCCGCTGTGACAGTGGTAGTGGATACAGATTGCCCCGGAGGGGGCTAGTTTATTGGGCACCCCCTTACATCCTGTGCAAGGTGAAGCGCAGAAGCGTTTACAGTGCCCAACTGGGAAGCATGCGGAGTTCATGCTTGCCTTTATGACTCATGCATTAAGGGCGTAAAAGGCCTGAAGGGTCATGGGTTTTGTCAGCAAGTTACATAAAGTGACAATGATGAGTGTGTGGGGGGAAAATTCCCGGTACAATTTATCTGTTTATGGCAAAGTGTGGCAGGTCCCTAATAATGTGAGCGGTGTTTACTGAATCAGCTGACCCTGGCTCGACCTTTTGAGAGACGCAAGCCAAGTGATCTAAGAGTCGTGAATAACATGGAGAATTACTTGGTGTTATTCATTTGGGTGAATATTTGTATAAATCAAAGGTGTCAATAATAATAATAATATTCACACGTGGCAATACCACCAACACACAGTTTCTGGGAGAAGAGTTTGGTATCATTTAACGAAGTCTTAACTGGGAAAATGTTGTATGGCTTTTGTTATGGTGTAAGTTCTGGCGTGAACATTAAGACTATTTTCATAATTTTTTGTAACTAATATTTTTATCTGCCTGGTACAATTATTTATTAATTTGTATTGTAAGTTATGTCTTGATAGTCGATGTAATGTAACAATTTATTTTTTGTGTTAATGTTCATATAGATTGGTTCAGTGTTGCGGCTCTGACTCGTCAACGATGTTAATAAGCTCTTGAGTACATACTGCTGGTGAAAATATGTTATATTAACAACACGACAGACAAGTACTATAATACCTTAACATTTAACAATAATTCAGCCTTAATTTCTAATTTTTCACCAAATCCTAAGACACACATAAATCTAGAAGGAAGCAAGACGCAACATAACGCGGGATATCGTGGCTTCACTAAGTGCAAATTATGGAACTTGAGGTAACACATTATGGGAAAATGCGAGCCCTGCTAAGTGGTTCTCCTCAACATGGACGCAAACATCAGATGGACAAAGAAACAGAAGAACCCCGGATATACATTCATTTATTCTACAAAAAAGTTACGTAAACGAGCGTTAAATACGTTTAAGTAATCACAGTTTACGAAGCTGAACTCGAGATATTAGAAGATGAAGAAGACTTTAGCATATCAGTATACCCCACGACCGGCGCCAGGATGTTAAGTGTGCCATCAGGGTATATTAGCGCTGAGAGACGGGTGCTATCGTGGTATATTAGCATACCTTCACCCTGAATGGTATATCAAAAAGTACAGGATTTACTTCACAGATATTTAGTTATATCTATCGGTGTATTATATAAATTATATCAATATATCTGTGTATACCAAATATGGCATCAGAGTATATCACCGTTTGCCATCATATTCTCTAAATAACCTCAAAGTATACCCCCGAATGTTTAATATCATACACTATAAATGACACTGTAGTATGTTAGTATATAATCAGGGTATAACATAAATAATATCAGCATTGTTTAGAATATCATATATATTAAGCGTGAGGAATGGATGTATATGATTCAATATATCACAGTTACATAAAGCGGTATGTCAGCTCATGAGCATATCACTAGAATGACATCAGAGTATAGACACTATACCCAATAAATACCGTCAGGTATCTATATATCAGTAATTCCTCGAGAAGTGTCAGAACATATCAGCATAATTCCTTGACTGGTAAATGTGCCATCAACATACTCAAAAGTATAACCAATGTCTCCGGAATAAACAAGCCAGTGACAGCAGCATATATTTCTGAAAATCAGCTGTGAAATATGTTCAGAACAGCCCAAAGTATACTATAATACTAAGCAACATTTGAAATATACCAGTATACTTCTTAACAGTGAGGGAAAAAATCATTATACAGATTAGTGTCCTCGAAGCAGATCAACTTGTCTCCTGCTTTCTGGGGACCCATTAGTGGCATATCAGTATATCCAAAGAGACACATCGGAGTATATTACCATATATCCCAAGTGCCATGAAGGGATATCAACATACCTGAGTATATTAACTAGCCCTCATAGTCTTCCACTCTCTCTTAGATCCATCAGAATATGTCAGCATATCACCCTATCTTCTGAAGGTCCAGTTTACCTTGTTCCGAAAGTATGTCGAAGCATACTAACAGATCCCCTGAATGCCTTGAGAACATATCAGTATACTTCTAGGTTAATTCATATCATATCAGTATATCCCCTGAATCTAAGGTATAGCTAACCTCATTTCAAATTAATATTAGAGTATGTTAACATATTCCCTTAGAAGCATACCAGCATATCTCTTATGTCATTACAGTCAACCAGTATACGCTCAGAGATAGATGCAAGCATATCAGGGTATATTAGCATACCCTGTAAGAGAGATATGAGCCTAGCTACATAACCAAGTATATCAGCATACCCCATATGCTCTTATAGTACATCAGCACACCCTCTGAGAGACAGAACCATACCAACATATCAGAACATCTTAGTATATCCTTTAGAGTGATATGAACATAATGGCATATCAGATGACAAGAGTATATCAGCATAGTCTTTGAGGAGCATATCAGACCAACCTAGCATAAGCTCTTTAAGATAGATGGGAGCATATCTTAAATAGACTGGAACATACCAGAGCATATTAGCATATTAGCATATTAGCAAGGTGAGGAGGAGGAGGAGGAGGCAGGTGTCCACCGACCAGGTATGCTGATAGTCTGGTGATAATGTGGGTAAAACTGGTGTGTGGGTGTGTGTGTGTGTGTGTTCGTTCTCATGTTTATTTCTTGTAAGGTATGTGTCACCTAGCCGGCCATTTTGTTTACATTTTTCGGTCGCTCTAAAATACCATTAAAACAATATTGAGTATAAACGTTTGGCTCAACTGATGATCTCAAACATGTCCCAACTTTTTTTTGCCTCAACTCCACATTCTGTAACTCATTTAGGTAGATGTCCCTCCCTACACATACACTGGACTATGTGTAATGTTGCAGCTAATGTGTTATCAAGATATTGCACATTATAAGTTCATGTGTGGTCATTATTATATCAAAAGGAGGAATTTTAAAGAGCTATTACACCACCTGTATCATTAGTTGTCGCCAGGTGAAGGAATGTTCAGGTAGATTATATTTTATTTACTGTAATTAAAGTTTCAATACCTAAGACGTTCCACTATAAGAGTCTTTCAACCTCAGGTAAGGTCTAAAGACTTTCTACTCTAGGTCTTACACCCTGGAGTAGCTGTATCGTCCACATAGGTAATTACTCCACAAGGAACTACAAGTTACACCTTGATGTAATACTTCATTTATTGCCAAACTTTATAGGAAAATATTTTTTCACAAAGAATTTCAAGTTACAATTTCACATAACAAGTCACATTACAAACGTTCCTTCGGCTTACAGTTAAACTTTGCAATGTCAAGATATTTTTTCACTGCAGAGGAAAGTATGCGTCATCATCACGACACACACACACACAAAGACAAAACTCCTGTATCCAGATTCTCAAAAGTTTATAAATTAAATTCTTCCCTAAAATTAAACAGACAATACATCTATTTATCATAGAGTATGTGAACAATATCGACGCCATATTGGTTACCATCTTTGAGTTATATAATTAGTTTGCTTCATAGTGTTAATTATTTAGTTAAAAAGGAAAAATAATCTACTAGTGTGTGTTGTGACCAAAATATATCAACATTGTATTTACTTTCTCCTCCAGGGGGCACTAAGTCTAGAAAAATGACACAATTGACATCTACATAAAGTGACTGATCAAGGGTAGATATTGGCTACCTTTTGTGTTACTTTGAGGTCGTAAGAACACACAGAGCTGCTCTTAAGGATGTTTACCACAATACACCTCAACCAGTTTCTCATTCACTAAGGTCAAACAATAAATCTGGTTCACAAGATATACCGTAAATTTTATTAGAATACAATAATCAATTACTGCATTATTGTATTGAGGCGAATAGTCTTATGGTGTTAAGATGTGTTCTTAAGCCACGAAGGTAAACAAAAGGTATTCAATATCTGCCTTGGTTGACGATGATCTGTAGATGTTAGCAAGTCCTCCTCCTCCTGCTCCTTTGGCAAGGTAAGTGAAGGCCTCACACCTGACCAAAATTGTTAGCCACATGGGATTGCCTCAAAAGATTAACCTCCCAGCTTATTTCATCCAATGATTAACCTAACGCCACTTGGGGAAGTTGGGTTAGGTTAGGTTAGGTTAGGGTAGGTGGTGGTAGGCAGGCAGGGTAGGTAGGTAGGCAGGTCAGGTCAGTCAGGTCAGGCAGTGCCAGTGTAGTTAATCTTTGAGGTTAAACTAGAGGCTAATCTTCTACATGTATCAGTAAGACACTTTTGACGGGAGTGCCATGACAACAGGAAAGCTCTGATAACATATAATGTACAGTATATACCGTTTAAGTTGCGTCAGCAGCTCTATACACCACTTATTGACTTACTCATTCACTTCCGTAGAAATATTTACTTCTCTAACAGTTTTCTATATGGTTCCCAGTCATTATAATACGACCTTGTAAAATCAAATGATCTAAATTAAACTAAAGTTATCCAAATTAAACTTATTAGCTAACAAATCCTTCTAAAACACGATATATGCAAATCAAAAGTTCTAAATTCAACTTAACTTATCGTAATATAACCATTATAACTAAACCATTTTAATTAAACCTAACCTAAACACCTCAAGTGCCACAAACAGAAGGAAAAAACACCTTTAATATTATCGTGTAGGAGGGCCCTGTAACCCACTAACTCCAGGTAATGCATCTATAAATACCCAATACCTATGTGAAGCTCTATATACGTGGCTGCGATCGTTACCCACTGCTGGAGAACATTTGTACTTCTATAATTACCCTGGAGCAAAACAATGCACCAATTTACGATTTATTTATTTTGGTCATTTATTTTTATTCTTAACCCATACTGTAAACATCGCCCGCTTGTGAGTCCCGTCAGCCATTTTGTTCTAACTTTCGGGGATTCTAAAATAAGCTATAAATAAATAAATAAATAAATAAATAAAACAAGCATCTTTTATTTTTCTAACCCATGAGCTGTGAGTCTTCATTATATACTTCAACATTACTGTAAACTAAGGCTAGAGAGGGTGTGTACAGTACTAGTGGAGTCAAGACGAGAATGTATTTCAAATCCATAAAGGGTTTTACAAGTGGAGAGTCTTACAAGTGGAGGGTCTTACAGGTGGAGAGTCTTACAAGTGGAGGGTCTTACAGGTGGAGGATTTTAATAAGGATAAATACAGCAAGTCTTACAGTTGAATCAGCCAAGTCGAGGAAAACTCTTAAGAGTCATGTAACTTCTACCTGGTGTTACCTGTAATCAAGCTAAGGTATATGTAAGAAGAATATTATCTCGTTACTATCCATTCCTCTTCCATTATCCTGCGAGGTGGTGTATTAATAGGCACAGATACTCATGATAAATAAGGAATAAAGAGAAAGACGCAAGATACCTATAAAATGCGACAGAATATACCCACACATGCGTAATCCTAACCCATCCCAACCCAACCCAACCCTATCCTACCCCCAGCTTCACCACAGTACACAATAAAGTCATTCTGGTATCAAATGACGCCTAAACAATTCTGTAATGCCTAAGACACATTTGACCGATGGTTCGTTGACGGTTTTATTTCTTCGGTATGTCTCAGAGCAAAATTAGTGGGAACAGTGAGTCAAAATACTTCACATCAGCTTCGTTTACGACCTCCAGCTGATATTTACTTCTGTTGTCTATATCAATCACATTTTATAATGAAAACAAAAATATGGTTAGTTACTTAAAAATGAAAAAAACATCATACTTAGATACTTAAGAGTGAGGAAAAAAGATACTTAAGATACTTAAAAATAAAAACACTCTTTGATACTTAAATTAGGACAAAATAAACGGACATAAAGATTTAACTATGAGCGGTGGATATTACGACATGTACCGGCTATCAATACAGAGGCGCTATTTAGCCGTGAAGTTCTCTCAGAACTCAACAAGACAATATGTGGTCACGTAAAAATTTCAGGTTAATTTTTAACACCATCCGTCATTTTAAACCTTGGCACCTGTAGATTAAGAAAATATATGGTGATATTTTTTCTGATGGGATAAAGGTCGTATTTGTCCAGAGAAGTAAGAGAGGAAAAAAATCACTTGAGAGGCATGACGCACAGAGTGTCTAAGGTGATAAAAGATCATATACTACCATTTGGGTTTCAAATTAAGTTCATTACATAAAATATCAAACTCATAAAGATTACAAAAGAACAGAACATCATGAGCTCTCTACAGCTATTGTCAGCCGTCAATATGCTGATGTACAGAAGCTACACAATGTTATTGGTGACTGTAATCCCAGGAAAATGATGCTCTTTTAAACTTGGTAACTGGAGCTGTAATGCCAGAAAATGCCAAATATGACAATCTATGTGCATATGAAGTTGGAAGACAAAATTATGAAAATTTTGTCAAGAAACGTATTGTTGGTCCATTGAGCATCTGGGAAAAGATGTCCAAGGTTAATCTTCTGTCGTGGAAAGCAGCAAATAAGACTTCAACCATCAAATTGTTATCACAAGTTAGAGAACTTTAGCAGGACATACAGTATATGCATCACAGAAGGGCAGCACTGTACATATCAAGTCACCAGACACTGATGTGTTTGGCATATTGAAGCAGCCTCAACTTGAGAAAATACAAGTATGAAAACAGGAACTGGTGAGCGACGACACATTGGGCAGAGAGCCCTACAGGTTTCCATGCCTTCACAGGATCTGACTGCATTGGAAAATTTGTTGGCAAAGGAAAGAAAGCATGTTGGAGCACTTTGATGAAATCTAACACAAAAGTCCTAGATGCATTCAAGATGCTGAGTAGACCAAATGCCCTCCAGCAGACATGTATATTGGTCTAGAAGAATTTGTATTTAAGCTCTACTGTCCACGAATGACTTTCAGTAAACTGTCAAACTTAGATGGCATCTCTTCAAGAAAACGCAGGCAGAAGCTGGAGAACTACCAGCGACTGCAGCAACTCTAAGGTATCATATATTGAGAGGAAGGTATCAAGCTCTTCTGTGGTCTTGTGATGCAGACAGTGAAATGTTTTCACAATTAGAGCATGGCTGGAAGATTGACAATGACTGTTTCATACTAGTAATATCAGACCAACCACCAGCTCCAGAAGCAATTACAGAACTTGTTAAATGTGGATGTGGCGTCAGGAAATGTGGATCATTGTCATGTTCATACAGAAAGAATCAGAAAGAATAGCATGACATGCACCGAGATGTGTAACTGTCAAGCAGATGATGAGAAATGCCTAAACAAGGTGAAGGAATCTGTTGTACACAGAAGACTCTGATGACGAGGACTGAAGCAATGTCGTAAATAATAACTTGTGACTTGTTTACACATGATGTATAACACTACAAACTTTTAATAAATATAAAATGGTGGTTCTAAGCTTTTCAGATAATGGTAATATGTATATGTTTAATTTCCAGTATTTGTCTTTAGCAAATAATTTTACTTACTGCAATCTCTTCTTTGCCAGAGACAGGATGGTATATATGAGCAGCCATGTTTGTAACACACTTATGATATTATAACAGCATTCATGATATATTATGTTAAATTGTAATCATATAATACTACATGTTCATAGGTTATTAGTCATGTTTTAAGTTAATTAGGACTTAATGGTAATACATCTGTGGTTCATTACGCCGCTCTTTAATAAAACTTCTTTAAAGGCATAAAACTTATAATAAACCGTTCAGAAGAAATGACACCACAGTTCCTTAACATAGTTTATAAGGATTATTATAATGTATGGTGTCAAAAATTAACATGAAATTTTTACGGTATTACTTAAGCTCCTACACTAAAACCTGCCGACCTAACCTAACCTTTTTTACCCACCTCTACCTACTTACCTAACCTGACATAATCTAACCTAACCTGAGGTAATCTAACATAACCTGACATAATCTAACCTAACCTGACATAATCTTACCTAACCTGACATAATCTAACCTAACCTGACATAATCTAACCTAACCTGACATAATCTAACCTACCCTGACATAATCTTACCTAACCTGACATAATCTAACCTAACCTGATATAATCTTGAACCTAACCTTGACGTAATCTTGAATTTAACCTGACATAATCTAACCTAACCTTGACGAATCTGACCTAACCTGACATAATCTAACCTAACCCATGCAATCTAACCTAACCTGACATAATCTAACCTTAAATCGACAGCACCCCAACCTAACCTGACATAATCTAACCCTCAACCTGACGTAATCTGGACCTAACCTGACATAATCTAACTTAACCTGACATAATCTAACCTAACCTCCCGTCTGACATAAGCTAACCTAATCAAACCTAACTTTCCCACCTACCTAACATAACCTATCTACTTATTACCTACCTAACCTAACTTAACCCAACCCGACATAATCTAACCTAACCTATTGAAACTTAACTTAACCACCTACCTCATCTAACACCACTTTGTAATCTCTCTGTGCTACAGCTGACAGGATGAGTATGGGGGGCACAATAAACTAGCCTCTAAGTGGCAAAATTAACAAAACTAACCTAACCTAACCCAACCTGACTTAACCTAACCTGATCTGATCTATCCAACTTAAAAAACTTAGAATATATAATAAAGCCGTTAGGTTTAATTTAGGCTAAATATGGTTGATTCATATTTGTTTTGACAGAAATTCCTTCGGCAAATAACGTATCTATATTGAGAACCACCGCCATGTTGGTCTCCACGTTAACAAGACACGGATACACTACAGAATAACCCGCTCGCTAACCTCAATTACTACAGTTTACTTATAATCTTTATTTCACAATCTTCACTCACATCCTCGCTCACACCTTCTCACTGCATCTCACTTCACAATCTTCAGCCAGGTGAGGTTTATGGATCGGGCTTTTTGTGGGAGAGATAGGAAACGTAGGACTAGGGTATGTTTTCCTGGGGCTGGGATAGGGCATGTAGCCGAGAGGTTAGACATAGTTTTGTCAGGGGAGGGTACCAATCCAGTAGTGTGTCTTAGTGTGGGGGGAAACGACATAGGTAAGGTTAGGAGTGAGGAACTTTTCATGAGGTATAGGGAGGCGCTGGGGAAGATTAGAGATAGGGGAGGGGTCCCGATAGTATGTGGTGTCTTGCCTAGAAGAGGGGTTGGTCGTGAATGGCTGTCCAGGGCAATTGCTATTAATTGCCGACTGGAAAAACATTGTGCAAACAATGGTTGGGCATTCATTGATGACGGGCAACGATTTTATGGCAACGACTACCTGTACTGTCGCGACGGAGTACACTTGTCTCGTGAGGGGGTAAAGACGTTGTCTGCATCCCTGGAGCGTGAAATTGTCACTCCGAAGGGGGGGTTTCGCCAGTAGAGAGGGGTCGGGGAAAATGGGAGTCAAAAAACAAGCAGGTCCTGGGAAGTAGTGAAACAGAAGTAGATAATGCTGAAAATATAGTTAGTCATAATAACAAACATCAAAGTAATAAATGTAAAACAGATAGAAACGGAAGAAATATATTGAGTGTTTATTATACTAATAGTAGAAGCCTGTGTAACAAAATGGACCAGCTCAGGGCCATTGTTAGTAAAGAGAACATAGATATAATTGCAATAACGGAAACATGGATAAATTCAAACAGCAAGCATTTTTTAGCAGAATTTCATATTCCAGGATATAACCTATTTAAATTTGACAGAGTAGGAAGGAGAGGTGGCGGTGTAGCAGTGTATATCAGGGTGTCATTAAAAGGCTGCAATAAATCAAACATTAAAACAAATAGCGACAATGAAAGTATTTGGGTAGAGATTGGTGAGGGCAGTGAATCCGTAGTCATTGGTGTTATATATAGACTACCTAATTTGAGTAGGAACGATGGTAAATTGCTATGGGAGGAAATAAAGAAGGCATCTGATAGAAACAATGTATGTATTCTAGGCGATTTCAACTTTTCAGGCATAGATTGGAAAAATCAACTTAGCGATAATGAATCTGAAGATTTTATAGAAGTAGTACAGGATAGTTTTATATATAAATTTATAAACTTGCCCACTAGAGGAAATAATATCCTCGATTTAGTTCTCAGTAATAATGAAAATCTAGTAAAAGATGTTGGGATTGGAGACGAACTAGGAAACAGTGATCATAAAGCCATATATTTTAACATAATATGGGATGGCAGGAAGAAGGAAAATTCGGCCCTGATCCCGGATTTTAGGAATGCTAATTACGGTAGCATAAGGAGAGACCTAAGGGATGACCCTATGGTCAAAAGATTAATCCCCCCCACACCTCCGGAAACTGTCAACTTAGGACGGGATAACCCCGAATTTAATTTAGCAGCTACTTATGAACAATTTATTGCGACAATCAATAATGCCCAAAATAAACACATCCCTAAAAGAAAATTCAGATCGATACGGAACCAACCAAAATGGATGAATAATAGACTCTTAGATCTTCTAGGAAAAAGAAAGGAGTATATAGAAAAGTTAAGAAAGGCGAAAATCACTTACTTGGTTACTATCAGAACCTAACAAGACAGGTATAAACAGAAATTAGGAAAGCAAAGAGAAATTATGAAATCAAGGTAGCAAACGAATCGAAATATACCCCCAAAGCTTTTTATCAACTGTATAAATCAAAGGTTAGAGATACAATAGGTCCCCTTAAAACTACGACAGGAGAAATGACTGATGATGAGTTAGAAATGTGTAGTACGTTAAATAGTCATTTTCGCTCCGTATTCACAAATGAAAACCTAGCACAGTTTCCAGAAGTTCATAAGGTATATAACGACAGTATAGAAAATATGTTGATGAATATCAATATTACTAGTAACGATGTGCTTAAAGTAATTAACAAACTGAAGCCTCATAAATCGCCTGGTCCAGACGAGGTATATGCTAGAATATTAAAAGAATGTAGAGATGAGTTGAGTAATCCATTAGCAGTTTTATTTAATAAGTCATTAGAATCGGGCCTAGTGCCAGAAGCTTGGAAACTTGCAAATGTAGTTCCGATTTTCAAAACGGGTGATAAATCAATAGCATCAAATTACCGTCCCATTAGTCTCACGTCAATCATAGGCAAGTTGCTAGAGTCAATTATTGCTACAAAAATCAGAAGCCACCTTGAAACATTCAACTTAATTCATTCTTCTCAGCACGGGTTCACCCAGGGACGTTCTTGTCTCACAAATTTGCTTAGCTTTTTCTCAGAAGTATTTGAAGCGGTAGATAATGATAAGTCATATGATATAATTTATTTAGATTTCAGTAAAGCATTCGATAGAGTCCCTCATGAGAGATTGATAAGGAAGGTAGAAGCACATGGAATAGGTGGATCAGTATTAAAATGGATTAGGTCATGGTTAACTGGTAGGAAACAAAGAGTCAGCATAAATGGATTAAAGTCAGACTAAAAGGTCAAAAGCGGAGTTCCCCAGGATCTGTATTAGGCCCTCTGCTGTTTGTTATATTCATTAATGATCTTGATTTAGGCATAACTAGTAGGATTAGTAAATTTGCAGATGATACCAAAATGGGGAGAGTGATAAATTCAGACAGTGACTTTGAACACCTTCAAAGAGATCTAGATACCTTACATGAGTGGTCAGTAGACTGGCAAATGAATTTTAATAGTGATAAATGCAAGGTACTACAGATAGGGAAGACGAATACAAACGTTAAGTATAAACTAGGTAACACGGAAATAGAAAACTCAGTTTGTGAAAAAAATCAAGGTGTATTTGTTAGCAACGACTTGAAACCTAGAAAACAATGTATTAGCGTTCGCAACAAGGCAAACAGGATTCTTGGGTTCATATCTAGGTCTGTGAGTAACAGAACTGCTGACGTTATCTTGAAACTTTACCTAGCAATAGTGAGGCCACACATGGATTATGCGGTTCAGTTCTGGTGTCCTTATTATAGAATGGACATAGATTCTTTGGAGAGAGTACAAAGAAGAATGACAAAAATGATCCAGTAATATTAGAAACCTTCCATATGAAGAAAGACTGGTGCTTAGGGCTTACATTCATTAGAGAGGCGGTGAGAGTTAGGGGAGATATGATAGAGGTGTACAAGTGGGTAAGTGGGATTAACAAGGGTAAAATGGAAGATGTTCTGAAGCTCAGTAATAACGAAATAACTAGAACAAATGGCTTTAAATTAGATAAATTCCGATTCAGAAAGGATATAGGCAAGCACTGGTTTGGTAATAGAGTTGTGGATATGTGGAATAGGCTACTGAGTGCTATAGTAGGATTGGGGACGCTAGGGAGCTTCAAGACGAAGTTGGATAGGCACATGGAAGTGCTGGGATGGGTGTGAAAGGGATCTGCCCTGTATGGGCCAGTCGGCCTCCTGCAGTATCCCACTTTCTTATGTTCTTATGTTCTTATGTTCACCTCACAATCTTTACTACATCTCACCTCACAATCTTCACTACATTTCACTTCACAATCTTTCACTACATCTCACTTCACAATCTTCACCATATCTCACTTCACAATCTTTACTACATCTCATTTCACAATCTTCACTACATCTCACTTCACAATCTGCACTACATCTCACTTCACAATCTTCACTACATCTCACTTCACAATCTTCACTACATCTCACTTCACAATCTTCACTACATCTCACTTCACATCTTCACTACATCTCACTTCACAATCTTCACCATATCTCACTTCACAATCTTCACCACATCTCACTTCACAATCTTCACCACGTCTCACTTCACAATCTTCACCACATCTCAATTCACAATCTTTACCACATCTCACTTCACAATCTTCACTACATCTCACTTCACAATCTTCACTACATCTCACTTCACAATCTTCACTACATCTCACTTCACAATCTTCACTACATCTCACTTCACAATCTTCACTACATCTCACTTCACAATCTTCACTACATCCCACTTCACAATCTTCACTACTTCTCAATTCACAATCTTCACTACATCTCACTTCACAATCTTCACTACATCTCACTTCACAATCTTCACTACATCTCACTTCACAATCTTCACTACATCTCACTTCACAATCTTCATTACATCTCACTTCACAATCTTCACTACATCTCACTTCACAATCTTCACTAACACCATCCTTCATCACTACATATAACATCCATCATCACTACTTATAACACCATCCATCATCATCACTATATATAATACTATCCATCATCACTACATATAACACGATCCATCATCACTACATATAACAACCATCCACCATCACTACATATAGAACCATCCATCACGACATATAACACCATCCGACATCATTACATATAACACCAACCATCATCACTACATATAACATCATCCATCATCACTACATATAACTCCATCCATCATCACTACACATAACACCATCCATCATCACTACATATAAAACCAACCTATCATCACTACATATAACATCATCCATCATCACTACATATAACACCATCCATCATCACTACATATAGAACCATCCTATCATCACTACATATAATATCATCCATCATCACTCCATATAACACCATCCAACATCACTACATATAACACCACCCATCATCACTACATATAACATCATCCATCATCACTACATATAACTCTATCCATCATCACTACATATAACACCATCCAGTATCACTACATATAACACCAACCATCATCACTACATATAACATCATGCATCATCAATATATATATATAACACCATCCATCATCACTACATATATTACCCTCTTATCATCACTACATATAACACCATCCATCATTACTACAATATAACGCCATCCTTCATCACTACATATAACACCATCCATCATCACTGCATATTATAACACCATCCATCATCTTTACAAACACCATCCCTCTTTACTATAGTGATAAACAGAGCTTCATTTTGTTGTCAATTTCTTTAAATTCCAACCTTATTAAACCGTAATTCTTTCTGCATGGTCAAATTTTGATTTGACCTCAGTGAGAGAGCTGTTAGTGTCAGTACATCACAATGGTGTTCCGACGCACTGTATCGAAGGTGACTAAGGTGGAGGTGAAGCCTTGCCAGATGAAGGAGAAGGGCCCCCGATCTAACAAACTGCAGACCACAAAACACACTAAGACCCAAAAACAACAAGACCCAAAACAACAAGAAGAAGAAGGAAACTACCACTTTCTGCCGTGTACAAAAGGACCAGTACCTGCCATGGGGAGACTACATCTTCACCGGGAAAAAGACACAAAAGAAGCGCTGAACCTACGCTTCTGATATTTAAAAATACTGTCATAAAAAACATATTAATTGATTTTGTTTGTATTATTTATGCTTTTTTTTATTTTCATCTGTAAACGTGCTGTTTTGGGAATATATTTTGAGTTACATAATATTTAGGTACAGTAGTTTATTTCACTGTATCTACTTGTTTACCAAGTAACTGGACTTACACTCTCCGATCGGGATTCTCAAAACAAATATTTGGCATCGAACTCCGTAAGTGAGCTCGTAATCTAGCCTGTAACTTACAGGACCTCAACACGATCAACCTGGATATAGTAGTCGCTATTTCCGGATTGCATGAAAAAAAATTAATAATATATGTTTTAATAATGCTTGTTAGACTTGTTTTTTCATAGAATAATGAAGAAAATGTTTTGTACATCAACAGACTAAAATACAATATTAGTTTTTTTTTACGACAAGAAGAGGCTTGGCTGTTCTATTTCTCGCTTTATGGAAGAGATGCAGCTTTTGTCTTCTTACAACTTTTCAAGTAATTTGTACCAAAATAGAAGATTTTTATTGTCCACATTTAGGGTATATTTTTTTTTATGACTGAATAAACTTGCAGATAGACCTTATTAATGTGGTATAGCTGTAAATATCCTTCAGTAATGAAATCCAAATATGAGGTCAAGTGAACATTTTTGCTTAGACTCCGCCTTTGTTAGGACCAAGTTATAACAAGTTATTCTGCCAAGTATCCAATAAGTACCTATGACTCAGAGTTAAATAATACCTAACCTAATCTAAGTTCATCAAACTTAATAAAAAAAGTGGGGCAAAAAATAAGTGGTAAAGAAATTTTTTCTCAGAAAAAGAATTATATTCAGAGGTTTTTTATCCGATACCTTCAGTCGTGATTATTTTGATGCAAAATTAGTAAAATGTATTTAACCCTAACACTACCTCACCTTACCTAATCTTACCTTACCTTATCTAACCTAACCTAATGTTACCTAACCTAACCAAGCCGCAACGCTCATGACACAATTGAGTTCTCTAGAAAGTTTTAATTTCATTTTCTTTTTTTAAAATACATTTGCAGAGACAACAAACTTTTGATAATTATTTCTCCAACATATCTATAAATCTGTTGATGATATATAAATTTAGGATAGGTTAGGTTTGGTGTGATTAGGATAGGTTAGGCTAGTTTAGGATAGTCTAAGTTAGCTTAGGAAAGGCTAAGTTAGGTTACGATACACTAGGTTAGGTTTTAATCTGCATGATATTTTTACTGAACTTTTAAACGATGTTATAATCCTGGCAGCAGGGCATCGATCACGAAAATAACACTTTGGTAGTTATAACATTTGATAAAGTTTATTATTACTGTAACATGAAACAAATCACTATAGCTGTACTTATCAATCCAGTATTAAATCTGTATTATCTTTGACCATCGCTCATTGGCCAGCTTATCTCTGCAATGTTCTCTGATATAATAAAGTATTGGTGAATGGGAATATTAATCATTTGTGAGTCACTTACTATAAAGGAAACTGTAACGGATTCTATGGACAGTTGGGAATATTTTCACGGAATAAGTCGGAGTAACTCCTCTCTTGCCCAAAAGCGATCCAAGGAGTTAATTCACAGAGCGAAAATCTAGACGAGTCTTCCTTGTTTGTTTTAGGTCATAACAACGAAAAGTTTAATAATGTTTATTACAATGATTCAGGTTTTACTGTAATTCTTCTTTTTTATATTTTTAGTATTTTGTAGATTTTTTTTCACCCAGTTCATTTCTTGTTTAGATTCATTATTGCAATTATTTTTATTACAGAGTTGAATTAAAAGTTTATATCTAAGTATTTTACAGCTTCACAAATACTTTTATAAAATGTTGATACACACAGTGGACAGTTTTAGTTCTTTCTTGTAATACCTCAGTATTACTCTGTTAAATTCTTACCATTTACACCTGACCATTTATTTATTTATTTTACAAATTGTTTAAAGAGAGAACATCACCAGCAGGATACAGATGATGAAGTAAATAGAAGTTTGTAACCTAACCCTACCCCCCACTGCTACCCCTCCCTCTTGTCCCACATTCTTACTCGTCACTCCTACCCCTTACTCCTACCCCTTACTCCCACCCCTTAATCCCACCCCTTATTCCCACCCCTTATTCCCACCCCTTGCTCCCACCCCTTCCTTCTACCCCTTACTTCTACCCCTTACTCCTACCCCTTACTTCTACCCCTTACTTCTACCCCTTACTCCTACCACTTACTCCTACCACTTACTCATACCCCTTACTCCCACCCCTTGCTTCCACCCCTTGCTTCCACCCTCTTACTCGTACCCCTTGCTCCCAACCCTTACTCCTACCCCTTACTGCCACCCCTTACTGCCACCCCTTACTCCCACCCCTTACTCCTACCCCTTACTCCGACCCCTTAATCCCACCCCTTAATCCCACCCTTACTTCCACGCCTTACTCCCACCCCTTACTCCCACCCCTTACTCCCAATTCCCTCATCTCCTACCCCCACTGCACCCCATCTCCCACCCCACTCCCCACCCCTTACTCCCACGCCCACTCCCAATCCTTAATCTCAACCCCC
>NW_024734250.1:10000-17849 GCF_018991925.1 Homarus americanus | reverse complement strand
TAATATTTGCACCTTGGCCTAGCCTTATCTTGAATGACAACACTATATGGTGACTTGAGCCAATTGGGGCAAGGTGTTCTAGTTTGGCCACCAAACCCTCCTCATTTGTTATGTTGAGGTCTAGTGGCTTGGGCGTTTGCTCCCCTCTGTTATGTGTTGGGGTTTCTAACATATTGGAACAGAAAATTATCTCTCAGAGTTCTATAAAAATAGTAGCAGGGTTATTCAAGTCAATTGGGGTGAACTCGTTTCTCCAGTCGATGTCGCTATAGTTAAATTCCCCCATGGTAAGGAGGTGGCTAGGGTTGAGCATCGCTGCATTGTCTATTAAGGCTCTTAAGTTCCTTTGATTTAGTGGGCCACAGTTTGGGGATCTGTAGATACACCCGACAATAAGCAAGTCCCCTCCCTTTAATTTAATTATACACCACTTGGACTCATCAAAAACATCCTCACCCTGTACCCTCACCTGACTGGCTCTACGGTCTTGCCTAGCATAGATAACCACACCCCTCTTGCAAGTTTCTTGAGAAAGGTTCGTAAATGAGTCATATCCGGCAATACTGAACTCAAATTCCTCTGGGTTGATTCTCCTGTTCTTGTACAACAGTTCTACAACTCCTACAATATCTGGTTGGTGTACTTTCAGTAGTGTTTCAAACTCCTCTCTCTTATCAAGAAACGTGTCAGTATTAGTGTACATGACATTCAAGCCAGAATTTGTTCTCGGTAACGTCTCTGCTCTTCGTAGTAACCCCCCCCCCCATTCTCAGAAGCTGCAGCATTTGCTAAGTACACTGTATTTTGCAGGGTGTGGTTAGAAATGTCATTGTTTACAAGGCGCTCGCTGCCTCCCGGGTGGTAGGTGGAGCTGGTGCCACCTCCCAGGTGGGGGTGGAGGGTGCGCTGGTGCCCCCTGGCCCTGTGTCGGCACACTTGCTTCCACTACCCTCCCCCTGAGTATAACCCATGTACACCTGACACTGTTCCTCCTTGACTCCTCCCTCTTCTGCTTCAAGTCCTGCAGGAGCTTCTTGTGCTGCTCCCTCTGCATTACCGTGCGATCTGGTTGAATGAATACACTCCGAGATGCCTCGCTCCTTGCTAAGTTTTTTGCTTGCCGAATAACCTCTCATTTCTCCTTCTCGCTCACTAGTGTGACCCTGAGGGGGCGAGGCTTATTCCCCTGCTTTTGTCCCAGCCTCCTCACATCCTGAGGGGTTGATGGCATCTAAGAACCTCTGTACAAATAGTCTTAAACTGCATCTTATCATGTGTTATCTTACTCACAGTTCCCTCCGCCTGGCTCTCAGGGACTCCAAAAACTATTACATTGTTCCTGCGCTGGAGACGTTCCCGTTGTTCCTCCTCTCCCTTAACAGTAGGTCCGTTAATTTTCATTTCTTCGACACACTTCTTCAGAGTCCCTAGCTGCTGTAGAACCTGTTCTGATCCTGTATTACTCTCCGCCCCCTCCCGTGTCCCTGCTAATATGTCAGCATAACTTCTCTTAGCAACCACCTCAATTCTATCGGCTACTTCCTCAGTCTTAGCAAGGATCTCTTTCCCAACTTGCTCCAGTTTGGCAACCAGCAAGGCTCCAGCTTCATCTATTTTCGTCCCTGGGAACTCGTTCCCCTATGGCATGCAATCGCCTTATTCACCTTGACTATGCAGTCAGGGCAATACCAGCAACAGCCTTCATGCTTTACAGTCGTTAGCATCTTCCTAAACGTTGCATTGGTCAGGCCTGTATCATCCATATCCGTCATCTCCCCGCAGTAGTCACATATCATATCCCTCGTCGTCGTCGTCGTTGTCGTCGTCGTTGTCGTCGTTGTCGTCGTCGTCGTTGTTGTCGTCGTCGTCGTCGTCGTCGTCGTTGTTGTTGTTGTTGTTGTTGAGATCTACACCTATTTAAAAATAAAGAAAAAAAAACAGTACTTAGCTGCCCTCTGCTGGTTTACACCTCCCCTGTTGCCTTGAGGGATGTCTTCTGTTTTTCTTCTCTTTTTTTTCAGTTCACTTTGGTGATTTGTTTGTATCTATGTATGTGCTATTGTGGGGATGGGATGTTTGGGTTCACACTCAGGATGGGATGGAGAAAGGAAACTCACAATATGCTCACTGTATACATATTGTATTAGGTGTACAGTGCAGCTTGGTGCTGGGAAGTGGCAGAGTGGCTACAAGCATGATATAGAGAGAGCTGGTTGGTGAGGGTGCTCAGAGGAGGACCAGCTTATGGGTCGCCATGCTCGCCGGCGGGAGCGAGGGCCGCCAGGCAGCGGCAGAGGAGGTGGTGTTGCTTGCTGCGGCTGTAGCTAGAAGAAGAGAGAGCTGGTTGGTGAGGGTGCTCAGAGGAGGACAGCTTGTGGGTCACCATTCTCGCTGGCGGGAGCAAGGGCCGCCAGGCAGCGGCAGAGGAGGTGGTGTTGCTTGCTGCGGCTGTAGCTAGAAGAAGAGAGAACTGGTTGGTGAGGGTGCTCAGAGGAGGACAAGCTTGTGGGTCACCATTCTCGCTGGCGGGAGTGAGGGCCGCCAGGCATCGGCGGAGGAGGAGGAGGAGGAGGTGTTGCTTGCTGGTTGGTGTAGGTAGAAAAGAGAGCAGTCACCACGAGGTCAGGTCTTTTATAGTGGAGGTAGGCGTGGGCAGATAGTTGACCGCTCCGTGGGGGGCGCTGGTTGACCTAGACCACGAGGCACACACTGTGGAATTCGCGGGGTCGGTTACTCAGCGACAAACAGCGTTTGTAGGGGAGAAATCCACTGCAATACTCCCTCCTTCCCTCCAGGCGGTGTAGGAGACTTGTTGTCTGCAGGGGCGCATGGCACATGTGAGAGAGAATGGGCGGTGCATGCCACATGTGAGCCATAGCGGTGATGGCGTGGATGAGCCGGCCGCTTGAGGAGACAACTGTCTAGATACACAATATCTGTGGGAGTAGAGAGGGAGAAAAAGGGTGTGTGGAGGCGATGAATGTTGTGCTTCCCTCACGGCAGGTACAGAGTCGTCAGATGCGCCTGCTCGGGTGTGTGGGCCTCGGTCAGGAGCAGGGGCTGCGTCAGCAGAAGCGGATGAGGGCTCGTGACAGCAGCTGGGTCCATGACAGCAGCAGGGTGCAGGACAGTAGCAGGGGGGTTCCTGAGGGAGAAAAGAGGGGTGTGTGTGGGTCCGCACTCAGGCACATGGGCTGCGTCGGGAGCAGGGGCTGCATCAGGAGAAGCGGCAGGGGGTACTGCTGGGCCGGGGGCGGCGTCTGAGGCAGGACGGGTGTGTTGGGGTCGGTAGGACGTGGTGCTTGGGGCAGGAAGAGGAGCAATGCTGCTCTAGGGTGTCTAACCTGCGGTGTAGAGACAGTAGTTGTAGAGCCGATGAGAGCTGCCTCTGTGGATAAGCCAGTCTTCCATGTTGCTTGAAGACTGGGAGAGTGATCGGTTTCTCCTCCATCCTGTGTGAGTGGTCACTCCGGGGGTCACCATTTGTGGGGTATGGGATGTTTGGGTTTTCACTCAGGATGGGATGGAGAAAGGAAACTCACAATGTGCTCACTGTATACATATTGTATTGGATGTACAATGCAGCTTGGTGCTGGGAAGTGGCAGCGTGGTTACAAGCGTGATGTAGAGAGAGCTGATTGGTGAGGATGCTCAGAGGAGGACCAGCTTGTGGGTCGCCATGCTCGCCGGCGGGAGCGAGGGCTGCCAGGCAGCGGCAGAGGAGGTGGTGTTGCTTGCTGCGGCTGTAGCTAGAAGAAGAAGAGAGCTGGTTGGTGAGGATGCTCAGATGAGGACAAGCTTGTGGGTCGCCATGCTCGCCGGCGGTGGCGAGGGCCGCCAGGCAGGAGGTGGAGGAGGAGGAGGTGTTGCTGGCTGGTTGGTGTAAGTAGAAAAGAGAGCGGTTACCATGAGGTCAGGTCTTTTATAGCGGAGGCAGGCGTGGGTAGATAGTTAACCTCCGCTACGTAGGTGGCGCTGGTTGACCGAGACCACGAGGCACACACTGTGGAATTTGCGGGGTCGGCTACTCGGTGACAAACAGCGTTTGTAGGGAAGAAATCCACTACACTATCTCTATGTACACTGCATTTAGCTATGAATAACAGATTTTATACACCCACTCAGTCCTTTAGAAACACAGAAAATAATTAAAACTTTCTTTGCGGTAGTCATAGAATGCCCTTTAGGATAGCCAAGCCTTTGTTTTTTTATTTTTTATTTTTTTAACTATTATTTCCTTATAGTGTACTTTCTTTTCCTGTTCTCATCGACGACTATATCTCTTTGTGCTATCACTGTGTACAGTACACTGTATCTCCCTGTGAATGGTGTATTGTAGGCACAGTTTCAGTCCATGAGAAAGCACACAATCAAAATAAAATTTAAAGTCTCTGTGGCACCTATAACACGACTTGGTCTCTGCAGGCAGTGGTGCCTTACCAGCTTGCTTGCCAATTTGTATTCACTTTAACTTATTTGCAACCTCTTCCACTGTCACTGATGACACTATCAACTGATTTAACTAAAGGCACAGTACTACACTCCCTGGTTGGCCTTTATCACAGCCGTGACCACAAGTCCGTAAAAAAATAAAATTAAAGTTTTGTCATGGCAATGATTTTGTGGTTGTAAGCCTCTTGACCTGGGCTGTACCTACAACTCGGTGGAGATTGAGTTTTCAAAAATACAGTCGCGTCTAGCATTAAAAATCCTACATCGATTTACACTTTCACATCACTAAGACGATCTTGATGATCTTATGTAATCACTGTCCAGTTTCTGCCGATCAACAACGAAGGCCCGGGTGCCGAACACGCTTTGTTACAGAGACACAAGACGACTTCGTGACATTGAATCTCACGCCCAGCGCGCGCACGCACACACACACACACACACACACTACATCCTTGACCACCGAAGGGTCAAGACGTACCTGGCGCTCCTCTTGGAGCAGCCAGGTCAACTGTTACGTTGGCCCATACCAACCCCCTCCCCTGAACTCTCTTCCCCACTGGAATATCAACAAGTACTCGCCAGAAGTTACAATTTCATTTAGGAAAGGAACGGAACCAGTGTTAAACAGAGGTGAACATTGGTGAACAGTGCTTAAGTCAGTGAGAACAACTCAACAGTAACAGTCGTACCAAGTTAACCTTCACACAGTGAGGTCCCAGGTACCCAGTGATAACGGCCCATGAGACCCAACAACAACCAGCGATGTGTTAATCCGTCTACGATAGGAAGGCCTAAGACCAAACCTCACTCATATAACACCATCTGTGAGGGAATTACTACACCACATGTCCCTCATAACACCATATGTGAGGGAATTACTACACCACATGTCCCTCATAACACCATATGTGAGGGAATTACTACACCACGCCAGATCCTTCATCACACCATCTGTGAGGGAAGTACTACACCACGTGAGGACCCTCATAACACCATCTGTGAGGTAATTACTACACCACGTGAGGTCCCTCATAACACCATCTGTGAGGTAATTACTACACCACGTGAGGTCCCTCATAACACCATCTGTGAGGGAATTACTACATAACACATATGTGAGGGAATTACTACACCACGCAGGTCCCTCATAACACCATCTGTGAGGTAAACTACACCACGTGAGGTCCCTCATAACACCATCTGTGAGGGAATTACTACACCACGTGATGCCCCTCATAACACCATCTGTGAGGTAATTACTACACCACGCGAGGTCCCTCATAACACCATCTGTGAGGTAATTACTACACCACGTGAGGTCCCTCATAACACCATCTGCGAGGGAATTACTACACCACGCCAGGTCCCTCATAACACCATCTGAGGGAACTACTACACCACGTGAGTTCCTCCAAACACCATCTGGGAGGGAGTTACTACACTACGACTTTGCTGTTCAACACCTACATTAATCTGTATGTTCACTGTATGTTCCTTTACCTTTCTCTAATGAAGGCTTTTGTTAAGCCACCAATGTATGTAATAAGTCATTTATGTCCAATGTATATTTTCAGCCTTCGGGCTGCAGAATTTTTTCAATAAACCGTTAATTATTATTATTATTGTTATTACACTCTCTCTCTCTCTCTCTCTCTCTCTGAGAGCCAGATGCATAACTGTTGTGTTTGTCTGGAGGCCACGTGATCTACCCCCATGTAGACGGGTTGCCACCCAGCCTTAAAACTCTGTTCCATGCAGGAGAGTGGTGTTAAAATTTGATGTTATTCAACCAAGAACTTTTAGAGAAAATGAACTATACGTCTGATCATGAGGCAAAAGTTTCAGTTACATTAAATTACAGTTTAGCCACCCCTCAATTTGTGGGATAGTTATGAAGGATGTGCAGGCTAGTTAATGCAGTTTGGTAGTGACGATGGAAAGTTGACAAATGACAATGAAATTGAATTTATGCACCCCATTATTTTTTAACAATCTTAGTGTTGTATGAAAAACATTATTTCGAGAGGCATATCTATGGGAATAACATGATATTGCAAGACATCGGATTATGAGTGGTATGATTTCTTATTTTATTATTTAATTTATTATACATTAATTAATATACAGTCATCACATTGCTTGTTTATTCATTAAATTGATTCACTATGATGCATTAAACTTGTATACAGTACAAAGAAATTGATAACATTATGGGGCATAAGGTTAAGTGTAGCTTAGGCTAATGTGCCATAAAATATCAATCTTCTATTAATTGGTATTTCTATCATCCATAAGAGAGGATAAACCTTTATGTGTTTAATGTTTTCTTGTCATCTTTTGTACAGGGTTTCTTATTATTGTAAGTTGTTAAAAATGTTTGTGATATGTGTAATTAAAGACAACCCTTGGAACCCAATCCCATTTTTCTCATAAGATAACAGTAGCCACAGGAGCCTAACTTACAGGTTACTTCTGAATTATGATTACTGTTTTGAATATTTTGTCTTTGTTCTGATAGCAACCAGATGGACTTAATGTTATGATATGTTTTAGGTACTCAGAGTCGCCAGAATTATGTGCTTGAGTCTGTCCCGGCAAGAAACAGACGTTTGGTGCAGCAAGAGAGTTCGGGGTCACGAAAACGAAGTACAGCAGTGAATAACCGTGGCTGCAAATCTGTAGGATCCCAAAGATCGGTGACCCAAATTGGGGATAACTCGAGTAAAATGAAGAAAGTGTCCACTGTTACTCCAGAGAAAGAGAATGAAATTTTTAAAAAGAAAGAGTGGGTAACAGTAAATAAAGATAGCAAGAAAAGTGGACCCCCTCTATCAAGAACAGATGCAGTGCATATAGCTGATGTAAAATCTGTTCAAGAAACTACAGTCACTACATCCAAGCCAAAGAGAAAATTAGAAAGTACACGTGAGGGAAGAGTTCGTACAAAAAAAATGAAAACTCTTGAATCTGGAACATCAGCCACCAATGACAACAATAACAACTCAGATCTTAAAATTGAGACAAAGGTTTGTTCTTTTTTTTTGTCTGTCTATTTGCTTGTTTGAGAAATTGTATTTCATGAAAACAATCTAGAATTTTTAGCTATGGTTTGATTTATAACATTGGAAAAAAAATTACTTTGAAGAAAATGTGTATTTAATATTTGTTCAAAGTATTGATGATTTAAGGTATGATTAACAGATTTCCTTCATTTATTATTTAGGATGAAATTGAGAGAGTCTCAAATCCTCCAATGCAGCAAGTGGTGTCACATGACCATGGGTACTTAAAGGCTCCTTCTTTCCATAAATATGAAGTGAAAGAAAGAGAAGCTGCCGTAGGTGAAGTCCTCACTGCTGAAGGTCGACCAAAATACCCAGGCCAGGACTCCACA
>NW_024734250.1:0-7500 GCF_018991925.1 Homarus americanus | reverse complement strand
ATATATATATATATATATATATATATATATATATATATATATATATATATATATATATATATACATATATATACACATATATATATATATATATATATATATATATATATATATATATATATATATATATATATGTATGTATGTATGTATGTATGTATGTATGTATGTATGTATGTATGTATGTATGTATGTATGTATGCACGCACGCACGCACGCACGCACGCACGCACGCACGCACGCATGTGCCGGTTAACGTCCTAGATACGTTCTTGGAAACGTGACGTTAACCGAAATGGACGTTGTCCGATCATCACATAAACTTTTAATTTATACTTATGTGTATGTGGAATACTATATATGTACATATACACTTTTACTGTTAAATCACTACTGTAATGTGATACAGGTGATTAATTTTTATCTCTTGTGCAAAATACATGACGTTTATATTAAAATTATTCACTGTTTTATAAGGATTCCAGCAATGCCGAGCAGATGGGGAGAGGGTGGGAGCGAGCTCGGGGGCCTGGGGGGAGGGGAGGTAGTACGTTTGACAGTTGGCACAGGCCCAGGTCTAACGCGTGTATATTTATCAGTTCTTAGGTGACTAAGCTTCTCTCTTATAAAAAGCCAGTGAAATGACCTGGGTGAATATAATTAACATAGCTGGGATTCTTGTAACATACTGATTAATTTGAATATAAACATGCTATAATTTGCACTAGACAAAACAATTTTAGTACTGTAATCAAATTAGTACATGTGCACTCCAGCTTTGCACTAAGGTCATTTATTTCTATTACGTTTCTTTTAGTATGGTGTGTGCATGTAAATGGATGAAAATAAATGAAGAAATTTATGTAAATCTACCCAAAAATACAGTTGAAAAACTTTTTATAAAATGTACTACAGTATTGTACACTAATGTACTACATTTTTTATATCTTGAGCAAAATATATGATGCTTATATTCAAATTAATCTCTGTCTTGCAAGGATTTCAGCAATGCAAATTATATTATCCTAACTTTAGTCTGAGATATTATATAAAATAAACATAAAGAAATCACCAATCTTTTGTCTGGGAACAACACAAGGAGGGTGGGAAGACGGTGGGGGGGGGGAGGTGACAGAATGTCTGGCGTTTGTTTGTTTATTTATTTGAGATAAGATTTGACAGTTGGCGCTGAAGGCCTGCCTGAGTGTTTATTTATCATTACTTAAGAGTGACTAAGCTCTTCACATAATTTGCCACCCAAATGACCTGGGTGAATATAACTTACATTGGAGGGATTCTTGTAAGATAGTAATTTATTTGAATATCTGTATAAACAAGCTTTTTTTGCAGTAGACATAACAATTTTAGTACCGTAATCATTTAGTACATGTACAATACAGGTTTGCACTTAGGTCCATTGTTACTGTACAATATTGACTAAATTCACTAGATAACGTACGCCTGGCAGCACAGTCTATAAGAATACGCGATGCATACGTGACTGTGCCCGCTCTAGGGCCATTTAGGTTTGCTACATCCCATTATTTGAATGTTTTTTTTTTTTTTTCAATTTAAATTTTAATTGTTTATTCCTTGATAGAGGAAGTGGGATCCTAGTGCTGTCACTTGGTACCCCTGTACCATAACACCAGAAGCAACTGGCCAGTGTTACAAGTATATACAGTACGGTACAATCATCCCTTGGTTATCGCGCCTAATTGGGACCCCGCCGAGTGCGAGATAACGAAAAACGCGATAATGAAAGTACAGAACCTAAGGGAGTTATTCTAATTGGTTCCAGGCACCCAAGACCCAACCCCAAGTTTTCCATTTTACGACCGTTTAGACCCACTAAATATATATATAATGTTATGGTAAATATCATAAACACACACAGGCATGGCTAGGTTTATTACAAAGTGATGAAAAGGGTACGCTCAATACTGTAGTCCACAAAACACGTGGCTATGCTTTTTTTATTTGGTCCCCCGTCATATGAGTCCGTTTTCTCTCGCTTCAGGACGCCTGAGTCCTCATTTTTCTCTCTTAATCTTATAGTGCACCAGAGACTTCGCTATTTCTTAGTAATGACACAGAATTTGAAATTGCAACCCCAATTGCAACTGGGGCCCAGTTGCAATTGTTGAGGCAACTAGATATGTCTGATTACAGCAAATGTGTTATTGTCAATTTGTAGGAGAAAGATTTTATCCTCAATAGATGTAGGTTAACAATACACCTGGAGGCAAAAGCTTAAAAAAAAACCCTAAGGAAGGAAGCATATTCCTTAAACACATAATTATCTGACCAGTATGGGGAGGATCATCGTGTCTCCGTCAGGGGGTCGTGGAGTGGTGATCCAGCAGGCGTCACGGAAGTTTTTTTTTTTTCTTCTTCTTTTGGGGAGGCGGGGCCACGGACGTATATGCGATCGGACGTTGTTCGGTCGGACGTTAACCGACGCATGACTGTATATGTTTTAAGTAACGTTATTTAATGGTAATAAATGGAACAATAAAAGTAGCTAATCACTAATGGCAAAGAAAAAAAGTGAGATGGATTGGGAACGTCAACATATACGTGCGCATTTAAGGATACCGCGTCATTTATCTTTTTAAGAATATGTTCAAAAGATTCATTATTGTTTATTACTGAATATGTATTTGATTGAATTAATGTATATGTGAAATGAACAATTCAATTCATAAATAATACGTATAATATTAAAACTCACACGAGGAGACAAGACGGTATTGTTTTCCTGAGTGACTATGGTTCTACATAAGAAACTGAAGAAAGTAAGACTCTGGTTGTAGCTGTAGTGACCTTAATTTAAGCAAATTTAATACCTGTATGTATGTTTTAAGTATTGCTATTTAATGTTAATAAATGGAACACTAGGAGTAGCTAACCGCTAATGGTAAAGAAATAAAGCAAGACGATTGGGAACGCCAACGTATGAACAGTAAGTGCGTACATGTGAAAACATAACATCATTTCTCAACATATGAATAAGAAAGCAACACTTATTTACTGTTCATATATGTTTTGAATAATATTTACATCCATATTGAACACTTGGTCGTCGGTATTCTGGCCTTCCTCCATAATTTGCCATAAAAATTGGGGAAAATTCCTGGCGGCAGTCCGGTCGGCACTTGCTCCTTCTCCGACTATCTCAATATTCTTGATCTTCTTGCGTCGTTTAAAACCTTGCAGCCACCCAGCGGAAGCACTGAAGGGCTTGGGCTCTGCAACCCCCATTTTTCTTGCTACTGCTGTGTAGAGTTCCCGGGCGTAGCCCTGCAGTGCCCGAGTGCCGACCGCCATGTTCCTTCTTGACTGACGATTAATGTAGTATACCAACAAACTCTCGGTCTTCAGCAGCACCTTATGTGGGCAGTTAATCGAGGTTTTATTGTATATGTACTCCTCGACTTATGACCTACTCGACTTATGACCACCCGGACATACAATCGCGCTGTGTATTCGACTAAATTTTTTTTTGTAATTCCCTTTTAAATGGCTGGCAAGTGTAAAAGTGAGAGTTTTGTGGTGCTGAGAAGAAAGAGAGACACCCAGAAATTTATGTAGATCTATGCCAAAATACAGTTGAAAAAATTGCACATTATTAAAATGTAGCGTGCCCAGAGAAACATTAGGCGCAAAATTTAAAATATGATGCACCAGATTGACTCGTTCAAAATAGGAAAGATTCACATTAAATTAAAACATTGTCCTTAATTGTGGGTGTTGCTTTAAATCAATAATCTTAAATTGAATCACTTTACAGGGGTAGAAATTCACATACACTCAGTCGCCCAAGGTGACCAAAATATCATAAGGGCGACAAGATTTTACTATTTTGCTGGTCTGGGGTCGCCCGATGGGCGAGTGGGCCGATGACAGTGGTAAGACACACTCAATGTGTATAAGAGCTTCATATAGAGAATACCCTATTAATGCTAGTTATCTTAATTGTATCACCGGTATTGTAAGAGGAAGGGAAACCCATTTTCTGTATATAACACTTTATATGAAAATGAAAATAAAATATATACACTCAATGATATAATGTAGTGTGATAAAACTGGACAAATGAGTTGGTGCAATGCCACCTAGAACACCAGGCCGGTTCAGGGATTGTATGACATCACACACAGATACACCGCTATTCATGTCGGTGTATGGAAACCGTGCATTGTAATGAATAAACGCAGTCTAATTAAGTAGATACAGTCTCTCCTCAACTTACGACATGTTTGACTTACGAAAACCCGGACATACGACGGCCATGGTCGTATAAAATATTTTTCACATTACGTATTTTCGAGTCCCGACGTTAGTGATCGCGCTGTGTACTAACAAAATTTTTGTTTGTAATTCACTTTAAAATGGCTGGCAATTGTAAAAGTGAGAGTTCTCGTGGTGCTGAGGAGAAAAAGAGACAACCATTTTAGAATTTCTATGTATTATTTTCACCTTTTCGACTTACGACATGGTCGTCATGACGGAACCCCGTCGTAAGTCGAGGAGAGACTGTATACAATTATTATTGAGGAATTTATATATATACATAATATATAAAAGCAATGACAGCAAAATTTAATACCTGCTTGTATAATAGGCAAGAATAAAAACAATCGACAAGTGATGAAAACTGCCTTTCCATCAACAAAAGGCTGACTTACTGCTGCTAGACATAGACCTGTTCTATGAAAAGAGTTCTCTCAACAGGAGCATGTTGAATCATGCTCACGGCCTATGTCAGGTACAATTTCTGGTTCCAAAATGTGTGGGTGGTACAAGGTGGCTCTCACATATGCTGCAGGCATTAGAGTATCTACTGAAGAGTTACAAGGCTATTGTACTCCACATGCAGCAGATACAGAACCACAAGGACTCATCCAGAAAAGCTAAGAACTACCTGCTCCTTCTAACCAGTGCTGACATAGTCCAGTACCTTCGCCTCCTACTGGATGTGGTGCGGTGCCTTGGGGGCCTCTCAGAGCTGTTCCAGCATGGTCAAACCAATATTTCTGCTATTGTGAATGAAATTCAGACTGCAGTTGATGTACTTAACAAATATTTGACTTGGCCAGGACCCAGCCTGAGAAGGATTATGGAAGGTGACACAACCATGTTCCAAGGAGAGAAGCTGAGTGGTAGAAGCAACACCTTCAAGACTGCAAGGCATGATATGCTGACATCACTGATTTCAAGTCTAAACAAAAGATTTATTAACATGGCCAGTAAGATTCTCCAGAATGCATGGATTTTGAATTTCAAATTGTGGCCTGCAGATTACAGTGGGAATGAAGATTTCGGGATAGCGCTGTGCTAGCGTTGGTCCAGGCTCTTGAGAAAACACTGATGGAGGCAGAGGTGAATCCTACTTTGGTAGAGGATGAATGGATTGTGCTCAAAAGTTAAATTTTCAAGAGTAAGACATCACTTGTTTCAAGGCTGTCTTGGCAACAAATCAACCAATCATACGGAGAAAGGTGTGCCTCATTTCTCCATCTGGTTGACCTACTGCTTTCCATTCCAGCTAGTTCGGCTGATACTGAACGTGGTTTTAGCGAGGTCAAACTCGTTAAGACAGACTGGCGCATTCGTCTCACTGATGACCACCTGATGGATCTCGTGGCGGTTCAGTTGCAAACAGAGAGTGTTGACAACTTCAATCCGGACAAAGCCATTGCCAGATTCCTAACAACTGGGGCCTGCCGTGTGGATGGCTTCACTCACACTGCTGGCTGCAGCACAGTGGAAGATCTGGACGACAACAATGAGTTGAACGAGGAGCATGTACAGGAAATGCTTGTTCAAATGCAATGAAAAATTTGTGCTCTATGCAATTTAGTTAATATGTGATTATTCCAGTGTTGGTTTATGATTTAACATGGTTTCTACTAGTAAATAAATCTCACACAGTAAATACAACTTTGTATAAACCCAGTAAGTTCCAATGTTTAATGTATATTGACAAATTGTTTAAGGGCTAGCAAAAATTTATAAGGACTAGTAAATTTTCAAATCTACTAGTCCTGCTGGCAACTGAAAAATGGTGAATTTCTACACCCCCCCGTTTTAAATCGACGTTCTACTGTACCTCATAGGTAAAAAATAATGTCATTCAGGACATCTTCAGGTCATAAGACCCACTCATCCCACACCCAACAATGGGTGACCACCATGGAAATTCACCCTTTTCCTGGATAGATAGTGACTTCTGCTTACGCTTCGAAGCACTAGCACCACTTTCACTGCTTTGTGGTCTCTCTGAAGACATATTGAAGGGTTATATGTTGTACAGCAGGTTCTCAAATTTTGGGAGTTTTTAATTGGACGTTTTTGGACACACACAAAAAAAACTACGCGATTTAAAGTTTTGACGGCGGAAACTTGAATTTTGGCGGGTTTGAGCGGCCCGCCAACGTTCAGACATGCACAAATCGTGTAAACAGCGTAATTTCTCTTATGTACAAAAGATTCATTATTGTTTATTAGTGAATGTCTTTTTTATTTAATTAATTTTTATGTGTGCAAAATGAACAATACAATTCATTAATAATACAGTATGTAGAATATTAAAATACACGAGGAAACAAGACAGGATTGTTTTCGTTGATTACAAAACCAGTGACTGACTGGATCTACATATAAAACTGAAGAAAATAAGACCCTGGTTGTAGCTGTAGTAAAATTAATGTAAAAAATTAATATGGTTGTTTTAAAGTAATGTTATTTAATGTTAATAAATGGAACAATGGAAGTAGCTAACCATTAATGGTAAAGAAAAAAGTGAGCTCACGTATGTAAGTGAGCACATGTGAAAACATATCGTCATTACTATACCTAAGAATATGAAAGCAACACTTATTTACTGTTCATATATATTTTAATTAATGTTTCTGAATTTAAGACAAAAATTCTACCCACCAGTGGTGGTAAAGTTGAAAACATAAGGACAGCCAATGTTGTTGTGTGTGTTTTTACTCGGATGACGTGTGCTCAACTCTATCTGAAGCTGTAGAACATAAGAACTTTTCTGTGTTGTTTTTAGTTTTTATTTAATTTTATCTGTTATTTTCGTTGGTTTATTAGGATGTTGCTTTATTACAGGTAGTAATTCGCCAAAAAAGTAGGGTAAATAAGGCCAAATTTAGCCAAACATCAAAAGTACCAGACTCAAATTAATTTTCTCCATGGGCAAACTAAAATCGTTCCGGACCACTGGAGTTTCCGGACCACAGAATGCCGGACCTGTAGTACAGTAGTATACATTGTTATGTTGACAGTATGAACAATATTTTACAGTGGTGTTTGTGTAAATAACTACAGCTCCTACAAGCAGCATCGTTTACTCTTGGAAACCCCATCTTTGCTGCAACACATTAAGCTCCATTCACATCCGTATCACGTACATCTTATTTTTTTTTTAAATAAATTCATTGAACCAAACTTCAAATAAAGTTTTCAGGATTATTTGATAAAAAA
>NW_024734249.1:0-9313 GCF_018991925.1 Homarus americanus | reverse complement strand
GAGTATAAGAAAGGCACCTGATCGAATATAACAATGTCCCTAGTCGAGTATATGCAAAGTCCCCAGATCGAGTATAACACAGCCCCCTGATCGAGTATAACAAAGCCCCCTCGTCGAGTATAAGAAAGTCCCCTGGTCGAGTATAACAAAGTCCCTAATCGAGTATAACAAAGCCCCCTGAACGATTATAACAAAGGCCCCTCATCAAGTATAACAAAGCCCCCTGATCGAGTATAACAAAGCCCCCTCATAGAGTATAACAAAGTCCCCTGATCGGGTATAACAAAGGCCCCTGATCGAGTATAACAAAGTTTCCTGATCGAGTAAAACAAAGCCCCCTGATCGAGTATAACGAAGTCCCCTGATCGAGTATAAGAAAGTCCCCTACTCGAGTATAACAAAGTCCCCTGAGCGATTATAACAAAGGCCCCTAATCGAGTATAACAAAGTTTCCTGATCGAGTAAAACAAAGGCCCCTGATCGAGTATAACAAAGTTCCGTGATCGAGAAGAAAACAAAGCCCCCTGATCGAGTATAACAAAGTCCCCCTGACCAAGAATAAGAAAGTCCCCTGATCGAGTATAACAAAGCCCACTCATCAAGTATAACAAAGGCCCCTGATCGAGTATAACAAAGACCCCTGGTCAGGTATAACAAAAGTCCCCCTGATCGAGTATAACAAAAGCCCCTGATCAAGGGTTTAACAGGGGGCCCATGATCGAGTATAACAAAGTCCCCTAATCGAGGAGAACAAAGTCCCCTGATCGAGTATAACAAAGTCCCCTGAACGATTATAACAAAGGCCCCTGATCGAGTATAACAAAGTCCCCTGATCGAGTATAACAAAGTCCCCTGATTGAGTATAACAAAGGCCCCTGATCTAGTTTAACAAAGGCCCCTGATCGAATATAACAAAGGCGCCTGATCAAGTATAACAAAGGCCCCTGATCGAGTATAACAAACACCCCTGGTCGAGTATAACAAAGTCCCCTGAAGGATTATAACAAAGGCCCCTGATCGAGTATAACAAAGTTTCCTGATCGAGTAAACAAAGCTCCACAAAGCGAAATTATAACAAAGTCCCTGGTCGAGAAAAACAAAGTCCCTGATCGGTATAACAAAGCCCCCCTGATCAAGTATAACAAAGGCACCTATTCGGTATAACAAAGACCCTGGTCGAGTATAACAAAGAATCCCCTCATCGTGTATAACAAAGCCCCCTCAAAGAGTATAACAAAGTCCCCTGATCGAGAATAACAAAGACCCCTCATCGAATATAACAAAGTCCCCTGATCGAGTATAACAAAGTCCCCTGATCGAGGAGAACAAAGTCCCCTGATCGAGTATAACAAAGTCCCCTGAACGATAATAACAAAGGCTCGTGATCGAGTATAACAAAGTTTCCTGATCGAGTAAAACAAAGCTCCCTGATCGAGTTTAACAAAGTCCCCTGATCGAGTATGACAAAGTCCCCTGATCGAGTTTAACAAAGCCCCTGATCGAGTATAACAAAGTCCCCTGGTCGAGTATAACAAAGGCCCCTCATCGAATATAACAAAGGCACCTGAGCGAGTATAACAAAGGCCCCTGATCGAGTATAACAAAGTTCCCTGATCGAGTATAACAAAGCCTCCTGATCGAGTATAACAAAGTCCCCTGATCAAGTATAACAAAGTCCCCTGAACGAGTATAACAAAGGACCCTGATCGAGATTAACAAAGGCCCCTGATCGAGTATAACAAAAGCCACTGATCAAGTTTAACAAAGGCCCCTAATCGAGTATAACAAACTCCCCTGGTCGAGTATAAAAAAGCCCCCTGATCGAGTATAACAAAGTCCCCTGAATGATTATAACAAAGGCCCCTGATCGAGTATAACAAAGTTCCCTGATCGAGTATAACAAAGCCCCCTGATCGAGTATAACAAAGTCCCCTGATCGAGTATAACAAAGGCCCCTGATCGAGTTTAACAGAGGCCCATGATCGAGTATAACAAACCCTTTCGTCGAGTATAACAAAGGCCCCTCATCGATTTTAACAAAGTTCCCTCATCGAGTATAACAAAATCCCCTGATCAAGTATAACAAAGTCTCCTGAAGGAATAGAACAAAGTCCCCTAATCGAGTTTAACAAAGGCCCCTCATCGAGAATATCAAAGGCCTTTGATCGAGTTTAATAAAGGCCCCTATTCGAGTATAACAAAGTCCCCTGAACGAGTATAACACAGTCCCATCATCGAGTATAACGAAGTCCCCTCATCGAATATAACAATCTCCCCTGATCGAGTATAACAAAGTTCCCTGATCGAGTAGAACAAAGTCCCCTCATCGAGTATAACAAAGGCCCTTCATCGAGTATAACAAAGTCCCCTGATCGAGTATAACAAAGTCCCCTGATCGAGAGTATAACAAAGTCCCTGAACGATTATAACAAAGGCCCTGATCCAAGTATAACAAAGCCCCCTGATTGAGTATAACAAAGCCCCCTCATAGAGGGGTATAACAGAATCCCCTGATCGAGTATAACAAAGTCCCCTGATTAGGTATAACAAAGGCCCCTGATCGAGTATAACAAAATTTCCTGATCGAGTAAAACAAAGCCCCCTGATCGAGTATAACAAAGTCCCCTCATCGAGTATAACAAAGTCCCCTGATCGAGTATAACAAAGTCCTCTGGTCGAGTATAACAAAGGTACCTCATCGAGTTTAACAAAGGCCCCTGATCGAATTTAACAAAATCCCCTACTCGAGAATAACAAAGTCCCCTGATCAAGTATAACAAAGTCCCCTGAACGAGTATAACAAAGGCCCCTGATCGAATTTAACAAAGGCCCCTGGTCGAGTATAACAAAGTCCCCTGGTCTAGTATAACAAAGGCCCGTCATCGAGTTTAACAAAGATCCCTCATCGAGTATAACAAAGTCCCCTGGCCGAGAATAACAAACTCCCCTGGTCGAGTATAACAAAGTCCCCTGATCGAGTATAACAAAGTACCCTGATCGAGAATAACAAAGTCCCCTGACTGAGTATAAAAAAGTCCCTGATCGGTATAACCAAGACTGCCCTGAACGATTATAACAAAAGGCCCCTGATCGGAGGTATAACAAAGTTCCTGATCGAGTATAACAAAAGCCCTGATCGAGTATAACAAAAGTCCTGATCGAGTATAACAAAGTCCCCTGATCGAGTATAACAAAAGCCCCTGATCGAGTTTAACAAAGGCCCCTAATCGAGTATAACAAACTCCCCTGGTCGAGTAAAAAAAAGCCCCTGATCGAGTATAACAAAGTCCCCTAAACGATTATAATATAGGCCCCTCATCAAGTATAACAAAGTCCCCTGATCGAGTATAACAAAGTTTCCTCATCGAGTAAAACAATGCCCCCTAATCGAGTATTACAAAGTCCCCTGATCGAGTATAACAAAGGCCCCTGATCGAGTTTAACAGAGGCCCATGATCGAGTATAACAAAGTCCCCTGGTCGAGTATAACAAAGGCCCCTCATCGAGTTTAACAAATGCCCCTCATCGAGTATAACAAAGTCCCCTGGTCGAGTATAACAAACTCCCCTGGTCGATTATAACAAAGGCCCCTGATCAAGTATAACAAAGCCCCCTGATCGAGTATAACAAAACCCCCTCATCGAGTATAACAAAATCCCCTGATCAAGTACAACAAAGTCTCCTCAACGAATAGAACAAATTCCCCATATCGAGTTTAACAAAGGCCCCTCATCGAGAATATCAAAGGCCTTTGATCGAGTTTAACAAAGGCCCCTATTCGAGTATAACAAAGTCCCCTGATCCTGTATAACAAAGTCCCCTGAACGAGTATAACACAGTCCCATCATCGAGTATAACAAACTCCCCTCATCGAATATAACAATGTCCCATGATCGAGTATAACAAAGTCCTCTGGTCGAGTATAACAAAGGGCCCTCATCGAGTTTAACAAAGGCCCCTCATCGAGTATAACAAAGTCCCCTGGTCGAGTATAACAAACTCCCCTGGTCGATTATAACAAAGGCCCCTCATCAAGTATAACAAAGCCCCCTGATAGAGTATAACAAAGCCCCTCATCGAGTATAACAAAATCTCCTGATCAAGTATAACAAAGTCCCCTGAACGAGTAGAACAAAGTCCCCTAATCGAGTTTAACAAAGGCCCCTCATCGAGAATAACAAAAGCCTTTGATCGAGTTTAACAAAGGCACCTAATCGAGTATAACAAAGACCCCTGGTCGAGTATAACAAAGTCCCCTCATCGTGTATAACAAAGCCCCCTCAAAGAGTATAACAAAGTCCCCTGATCGAGAATAACAAAGTCCCTTCATCGAATATAACAAAGTCCCCTGATCGAGTATAACAAAGTCCCCTGATCGAGGAGAACAAAGTCCCCTGATCGAGTATAACAAAGTCCCCTGAACGATAATAACAAAGGCTCGTGATCGAGTATAACAAAGTTTCCTGATCGAGTAAAACAAAGCTCCCTGATCGAGTTTAACAAAGTCCCCTGATCGAGTATGACAAAGTCCCCTGATCGAGTTTAACAAACCCCTGATCGAGTATAACAAAGTCCCCTGGTCGAGTATAACAAAGGCCCCTCATCGAATATAACAAAGGCACCTGAGCGAAAGAGTGTAACAAAAGGCCCTGATCGAGAGTATAACAAAGTTCCCTGATCGAGTATATAAGCCTCCTGATCTGAGTATAACCAAAGTCCCTGATCGAGAATAACAAAGTCCCTGATCGTGTATAACAAAACACCCCTGGTCGAGTATAACAAAAGTCCCTGGTCGAGTATAACAAAAGCCCCCTGATCGAGAATAACAAGTCCTGATCCGAGTATAACAAAGCCTTCCCCCTGATCCAAGTATAACAAGGCACCCTAATCGAGTATAACAAAGACCCCTGGTCGAGTATAACAAAGTCCCCTCATCGTGTATAACAAAGCCCCCTCAAAGAGTATAACAAAGTCCCCTGATCGAGAATAACAAAGTCCCCTCATCGAATGTAAGAAAGTCCCCTGATCGAGTATAACAAAGTCCCCTGATCGAGGAGAACAAAGTCCCCTGATCGAGTATTACAAAGTCCCCTGAACGATAATAACAAAGGCCCGTGATCGAGTATAACAAAGTTTCCTGATCGAGTAAAACAAATCTCCCTGATCGAGTTTAACAAAGTCCCCTGATCGAGTATAGCAAAGTCCCTGATCGGAAGGTATAACAAAAGGCCCTGATCGAGAGTATAACAAAGTTCCTGATCGAGAGTATAACAAAGCCTCCTGATCAAGTATAACAAAGTTCCCTGAGTCGAGAATAACAAAGTCCCTGATCTCGTGTATAACAAGCCCACTCATCAGAGTATAACAAAAGGCCCTGATCCAAGGTATCACAAGCCCCCTCATGAAGTATAACAAAAAGAAGGCCCTGATCGAGAGTATAACAAAGACCCCTGGTAGGTAGCATAACAAGGGAATCCCCTAATCCGGGTATAACAAAAGGCCTCTCTGATCCTTGAGTATAACAAAGGCCCTGATCGAGTATAACAAGTCC
Organism: Homarus americanus; assembly: GCF_018991925.1. Lineage (NCBI taxonomy): Eukaryota > Metazoa > Arthropoda > Malacostraca > Decapoda > Nephropidae > Homarus > Homarus americanus. Next base: position 3,762 of record NW_024734249.1, on the reverse strand, counting down.
CCTGATCCGAGTATAACAAAGCCCCCATCATCAAGTATAACTTAGGCCCCTGATCGAGTATAACAAAGACCCGTGGTCGAGTATAACAAAGTCCCCTGATAGAGTATAACAAAAGCCCCTGATCGAGTATAACAAAGGCCCCTAATCGAGTATAACAAAGTCCCCTTGTCGAGTATTATAAAGTCCACTGATCGAGTATAACAAAGGCTCCTGATCAAGTATAACAAAGTCCCATGATCGAGAATAACAAAGTCCCCTCATCGAATATAACAAAGTCCCCTCACCGAGTATATCAAAGTCTTCTGATCGAGTAGAACAAAGTCCCCTCATCGAGTATAACAAAGGCCCTTCATCGAATATAACAAAGTCCCCTGATCAAGTATAACAAAGTCCCCTGAACGATTATAACAAAGGCCCTTGATCAAGTATAACAAAGACCCCTGATCGATTATAACAAAGCCCCCTCTTAGAGTATAACAAAATCCCCTGATCGAGTATAACAAAGTCCCCTGATCGGGTATAACAAAAATCCCCCTGGTCGAGTATAACAAAGTCCCCTGATCGAGTATAACAAAGTCCCCTGAACGATTATATTAAAGGCCCCTGATCAAGTATAACAAAGCCCCCTGATTGAGTATAACAAAGCCCCCTCATAGAGTATAACAAAGTCCCCTGATCGAGTATAACAAAGCCCCCTCATCAAGTATAACATAGGCCCCTGATCGAATATAACAAAGACCCCTGGTCGAGTATAACAAAGCCCCTGATCGAGTATAACAAAGGCCCCTGATCGAATATAACAAAGGCCCCTGATCGAGTATAACAAAGTCCCCTTGTCGAGTATAACAAAGTCCACTGATCGAGTTTAACAAAGTCCCCTGATCGAGAATAACAAAGTCCCCTGATCGAGTATAACAAAGGCCCCTACTCGAGTTTAACAGAGGCCCATGATCGAGTATAACAAACCCTTTCGTCGAGTATAACAAAGGCCCCTCATCGATTTTAACAAAGGCCCCTCATCGAGTATAACAAAGCCCCCTGTCGAGTATAACAAAGTTCCCTGATCGAGTATAACAAAAGGCCCCTGATCCAAGTATAACAAGCCCCCTGATCGAGTATAACAAAGCCCCCTCATCGAGTATAACAAAATCCCCTGATAAGTATAACAAAGTCTCCTGAAGAGAATGAACAAAGTCCCTAATCCGGAGTTTAACAAGGCCCCTCATCGAGAATATCAAAAGGCCCTTGATCCGGAGTTTAACAAAGGCCCCTATTCGAGTATAACAAAGTCCCCTGATCCTCTATAACAAAGTCCCCTGAACGAGTATAACGCAGTCCCATTATCGAGTATAACAAAGTCCCTTCATCGAATATATTAATGTCCCCTCATCGAGTATAACAAAGTCCCCTGATCGAGTATAACAAAGTCCCCTGGTCGAGTATAACAAAGGTACCTCATCGAGTTTATCAAAGGCCCCTCATCGAGTATAACGAAGTCCCCAGGTCCAGTATAACAAATTCCCCTATTCGATTATAACAAAGGCCCCTGATCAAGTATAACAAAGCCGCCTGATCGAGTATAACAAAAACCCCTCATCGAGTATAACAAAATCCCCTGATCAAGTACAACAAAGTCTCCTGAACGTATGGAACAAAGTCCCCTAATCGAGTTTAACAAAGGCCCCTCATCGAGAATATCAAAGGCCTTTGAGCGAGTTTAACAAAGGCCCCTATTCGCGTATAACAAAGTCCCCTGATCCTGTATAACAAAGTCCCCTGAACGAGTATAACACAGTCCCATCATCGAGTATAACAAAGTTCCCTCATCGAATATAACAATGTCCCATGATCGAGTATAACAAAGTCCCCTGGTCGAGTATAACAAAGGGCCCTCATCGAGTTTAACAAAGGCCCCTCATCGAGTATAACAAAGTCCCCTGGTCGAGTATACAAACTCCCTTGGTCGATTATAACAAAGGCCCCTGATCAAGTATAACAAAGCCCCCTGATCGAGTATAACAAAGCCCCCTCATCGAGTATAACAAAATCCCCTGATCAAGTATAACAAAGTCCCCTGAACGAGTAGAACAAAGTCCCCTAATCGAGTTTAACAAAGGCCCCTCATCGAGAATAACAAAGGCCTTTGATCGAATTTAACAAAGGCCCCTATTCGAGTATAACAAATTCCCCTGATCCGGAATAACAAAGTCCCCTGAACGAGTATAACACAGTCTCATCATCAAGTATAACAAAGTCCCCTCATCGAATATAACAATGTCCCCTGATCGAGTATAACAAAGTCCCCTGATCGAGTATAACAAAGTCCCCTCATCGAAAGTAGCGCAAAGGCCCTTCATCGAGTATAACAGTCCCTGATCGAGTATAACAAAGTCCCCTGTTCGAGTATAACAAAGTCCCCTGAACGATTATAACAAAGGCCCCTGATCAAGTATAACAAAGCTCCCTGATCGAATATAACAAAGGCGCCTGAACGAGTATAACAAAGGCCCCTGATTGAATATAACAAAGTTCCCTGATCGAGTATAACAAAGCCCCCTCATTGAGTATAACAAAGTCCCCCTTATCGAGAATAACAAAGTCCCCTGATCGAGTATAACAAAGCCCCCTGATCAAGTATAACAAAGGCCCCTGAACGAGTATAACAATGTCGTCTGGTCGAGTATAACAAAGTCACCTGATCGAGTATAAAAAAGGCCGCTGATCGAGTATAGCAAAGTTCCCTGATCGAGTATAACAAAGCCCCCTGATCGAGTATAACAAAGTCCCCTGATCGAGTATAACAAAGTCCCCTGATCGAGTATAACAAAGGCCCCTGATCGAGTTTAACAGAGGCCCATGATCGAGTATAACAAAGTCCCCTGGTCGAGTATAACAAAGGCCCCTCATCGAGTTTAACAAAGGCCCCTCATCGAGTATAACAAAGTCCCCTGGTCGAGTATACCAAACTCACCTGGTCGATTATAACAAAGGCCCATGATCAAGTATAACAAAGCCCCCTAATCGAGTATAACAAAGCCCCCTCATCGAGTATAACAAAATCCCCTGATCAAGTATAACAAAGTCTCCTGAACGAATACAACAAAGTCCCCTAATCGAGTTTAACAAAGGCCCCTCATCGAGAATATCAAAGGCCTTTGATCGAGTTTAACAAAGGCCCCTATTCGAGTATAACAAAGTCCTCTGATCCGGTATAACAAAGTCCCCTGAACGAGTATAACACAGTCCCATCATCGAGTATAACAAAGTCCCCTCATCGAATATAACAATGTCCCCTGATCGAGTATAACAAAGTCCCCTGATCGAGTAGAACAAAGTCCCCTTATCGAGTATAAAAAAGGCCCTTCATCGAGTATACCAAAGTCCCCTGATCGAGTATAACAAAGTTTCCTGATCGAGTAAAACAACGCCCCCTGATCGAGTATAACAAAGTCCCCTGATCGAGTATAACAAAGTCGTCTGATCGAGTATAACAAAGGCCCCTGATCGAGTTAAACAAAGGCCCCTGATCGAGTATAACAAAGTCCCCTGGTCGAGTATAACAAAGGCCCCTCATCGAATATAACAAAGTCCCCCTTATCGAGAATAACAAAGTCTCCTGATCGAGTATAACAAAGCCCCCTGATCAAGTATAACAAAGGCCCCTGAACGAGTATAAGAATGTCGTCTGGTCGAGTATAACAAAGTCCCCTGATCGAGTGTAACAAAGTCTCGTGAACGAATAGAACAAAGTCCCCTAATCGA
>NW_024734248.1:40000-42942 GCF_018991925.1 Homarus americanus | reverse complement strand
CGTCTGTGCGAGATAGATGTACACTGGCTGGCTGCCACCTTATTCAACGCATTTTGGACAATGAAGCAGCAGCTGTTTTCATTTTTTGGGGTCACAGTGATTTTATTTCATATGTAAAGTGTCCGAGATGTAATTCAGTGTCAATATTGTGTAGATTGCCATGCACGGTACTGTGATAACAGAGACACTGACGGCCACTTCCTCACTGAAGTCGCATCACTCTATTCTCCTATATCTCTTACTTAAGGTAACTTTCTTACACACTAGGGGTTAGGTAGGTTAGTTGAGGTTAGGTTAGGTTTTTTGTTTTGTTTTTTTAGGTTTTTACACTGTTTGACATTCCACTTTTTTTTTCCAATATCTCAACTACTGCTTATTGCCGACGGCAATGAAGGTCATATTTGTATTTAACACGATGATTTACACTATAAAGACCTTTTTTCAATATTCAGTAGCCTGGTGTAATTTTTTAAATACAGACCTCACCGGTCACCTCTTTTAAAATACTTACTATAATGATAAGAACATCTGTGGAACAAATGAACAAAACCAAACACTCCTGGTGGTACTAGTGTTCTCACACATTACCGTAAATATATTAAAAACTAAGCATTAGCACAATAAATGTTACACTTATATACCGTATATGGATTAATGTTTTTGCTAAAAATAACATACTGTGCTTAATGTAGTCAGAAACACAAGATGAGGAGGGTATCATTTCAGTTTTGTACAACCAGAGGAAGAATGGGTTAAGGACAAGTATTACTCCTAAGTTAGTTTTTAAATGGGTCATTTTTCATTAGCCACCCATCACCTTTTTAAGATTATTTTCTCTTACTATTTAACAGATCTCTTCGAGAAACGAAAGAATAAACTTGAATTTAGCAGCGCATTCCAAAAATAAACACAATATCCAGAATCATCTAAAATGGCAACAAAACTCGAGAAAAAATATATTTTTCATGTGAAAATAGGTGATGGGTGGTTAATGAAACATTACCTTTAAATGCATAACAAGGTTAGTCATACATAAGACCAGTGGTTCCCAGCCTCAGGTCGCGACCCAAATCAGGGTCGCGGGGTGTCCTCCGTAGGGTCGCGAGGGGCCCTCAGACAATTTTAAAAATAAAGTACTTATCATAAAGTCAAACAAATTTTTGCTTAACATTCAAGCTATATATTACAGTATATGCCTGAGGGTCACGACTCTGTATTGTTGGGAAATTTAGGGTCGCAGCCAAAAAAGGTTGGGAACCACTGCATTAGACCATCAGCAAATAACGTAACAAATTTGAGAGCCACGTCTCAGTGAATTTATAGTAATACACCGGTCTTTCTCTCACTGTTATTAATTTTGTAATGTTTAAACAATTTTAAGACATTTTTATTGTATGATATTTAAGCAGGAAATTAAGGATAACCGAGATATAAATTTTTCAATATTATTAGATTTGGTCAGTCACAAGTGTCGCCATGTGTTGTTTACATCTCATGGAGAAGATCTGACCCCCCCCCCCCTCACCCAGTACTCTTTATCTTCATCTTCGCTTTTTATTAACATCTACAGCGCATGTGCAGGGGGTGGTGTGGGAGTTTCTTATTAGCTATAACGATAGGAGACTTATTATTGAGCAAGAGCTTTTCGGTACAACGAATTACCCAAAAGTACCCAAATGTACCCAAAAGTATATTAAATCAGGGTAAAATCTTAACGAATATATGTTTTACATCAATAAAACCTGATTAATAATGTTTTCTTTGAAATGTAGTCAAAATAATGAAATAATAAACAGCGAAAAACGCTAAATTCCAAAGAGGAACCTATCCAAAATGGATATAATTACTGATGTTTCTGTTACTTTGGGGTATTTAACATAGCCATAGAATTTACTTTTTGTTAGGTTAGGTTAGGCTAGCGAAGTGCATCACGATGGATCTGTGTTATCTCCCTTGTTCACGAACTCTTTGGAATTTAACGTTCGCAATACTGAAAGTTTTCACTTTATTATTTCATCTTACAAATTATTTTTACAAAATTACACTAAAAATATTATTCAACATGTTTTGTGTATGTATAACAGATATTCGTTAAGATTTTACCCTTATTTGCTATATTTTTGGGTACTTTTGGGTACATTTGGGTACTCTTGGGTATTTCGTGGCTCCCAGAGCTTTTTGTCTTAGCGAATGAACAACAATGCGTGAGTGCGTCGGGAGCAGAGATTTGAATTTTCAGTACCAGATATGGCTGAACAGGTGGAAGAGCTGTGGAGACATTGTGTTCAACCTGATTCTTCTTCAGATTAAGGTAAGATGTGGGTGCATGAACAAAACCTATAATAACCGGGGGGGAGGGGAGCAGAGCCCACCCTCCCCCACCCATCCCCCCAGTTAGGTTAGGATTTGTTGGCTGGTTGGTATTTTATTTGTGATTTACTAAAAAAAAAAATCAAATTTTTTCCATTAAGATTGTTGGGTGGGAGTCTAAAAAAAAAACTAGTGATTTCCGGAGGAAATGAATATCAAATTCGTTAGAAACTCATCAAATACCACAGGAAAAACATATTTCTAATATCAAAAGAATGACAGGTGCACTACTATAAATTGACCGAAGTCTCTGTTGTGTGAGCTAACATACCGGTGTAAACATTACCTTGTAATATTAAAACTTGGTACTTTATATACCAACACTTATCACTCTTCAAAAACCATGAATAAAAATAGTTATCGGTTCAACAACACTTCACCATTACGATCTAAGGTAACAAGTCCTCTTACTGTTAATAAGTCAAAGTTTGAGTCCATAAGTTATAACACGAACGTGAATCCCAGCAGTAAATCACCACTCAATATGCCAGTAAAGGATCACAAAGCAGTATTGTACTCACTCACTCGAGAATTAACACTTAATAATGAACTTGTAGTTATATAAAATACTG